>NC_091200.1:31323284-31391140 GCF_040958095.1 Procambarus clarkii
TAGGCAGGAGTAACTGGTAAAGTGCTCCAGTGGATAAGGGAATACCTAAGCAATAGGAAGCAAAGAGTTACAGTGAGGGGTGAGACCTCCGATTGGCGTGACGTCACCAGTATAGTCTAATAGGGCTCTGTACTCGGTCCTATCCTGTTTCTGATATACGTAAAGGATCTCCCAGAGGGTAGAGACTCATTCCTCTCAATGTTTGCTGATGACGCCAAAATTATGAGAAGGATTAAGACAGAAGAGGTCTGCTTGAGGCTTCAAGAAGACCTAGACAAACTAAAAAAATGGTCGAACAAATGGTTGTTAGAGGTTAACCCAAGCAAATGTAATGTAATGAAGATAGGTGTAGGGAGCTGGAGGCCAGTTACAAGGTATCATTTGGGAGATGTAATTCTTGAAAAGTCAGAGAGAGAGAAAGACCTGGGAGTTGATATCACGCCAGACCTGTCCCCTGAAGCCCATATCAAGAGGATAACATCAGCAGCATATGTCAGCTTGGCTAACATAAGAACGGCATTTAGACACTTGTGCAAGGAATCATTCAGAATTTTGTATACCACCTATGTCAGACCAATCCTGGAGTATGCAGCCCAGCATGGAGTCGGTATTTAGTCAAGAATAAGACTAAACTGGAAAAAGTTCAAAGGTTTTGCCGCCAGACTAGTACCCCGACTGAGAGGTATGAGCTACGAGGAGAGACTACGAGAATTAAACCTCACATTGCTAGAAGACAGAAGAGTTAGGGGGGATATGATCACCACATTCAAGATTCTCAGAGGAATTGACAGGGTAAATAAAGACAGGTTATTTAACACAAGGGGTACACGCACTAGGGGACACAGGTGGAAACTGAGTGCCCAAATGAGCCATAGAGACGTTAGAAAGAATTTTTTTTCGTGTCAGAGTGGATGACAAATGGAATGCATTAGGCAGTGATGTGGTGGAGGCTGACTCCATACACAGTTTCAAGTGTAGATATAATAGAGCCCAATAGGCACAGGAACCTGTACACCAGTTGAGAGGCAGGACCAAAGAGCCAGACCTTAACTCCAACAAGCACAAACAGGTGAGTACAAATAGATCAGTACACATACACACCTAGATGTACTCAGATATGCTCACCTGGTTGTACTCACCTAGATGCACTCATCTAATTGTACTCACCAAATTGTACCAACTTAATTAGCTGTATTCACCTAGCTCTACTCACCTAACTGTACTCACCTAACTATATACTCATTTAACTGTACTCACCTAACAGTTGTTACGGTGCCCTCTCCTATTTCTTTCGTTTGCCGGCTTAAAGAGTCATATCAGCTCTCCCTACTGATTCTCTGAGGTTCAGGGAGTCTAATGATATATGTGGCGACCAGACCGGCATGCCAGTTAAGGGAAGGAATTTATATTATAAGTTGTTAAATAATGAGAAATTGGCGCCCCGATATAAAATGAAAACAGTATCCCCTATGGCAGATATGACCTTTTGGAAGGGACATTAGCCGATCGCGGATTGGTCGATTTAGGTCGCGGGCGACAAATCAGGGGCCCGCCATGACGTCACCGAGTGCCCCGGGCGGCGCCAACGTGAGAGTGGTTCTGACCTTGGAAGCGACAGGACGCGCCTCGGTCTGCTCTCAAGGATTGGAGGCTCTGCAAGCCTTGTTCAGTGGATTGACCTGGCCATCGCAGCCCATCATAGTTATTGGAGACCCTGCGCTTCTGGGAAGCAAAAGAGGAACCAAGTTCATTGAGCAGAGAAGTGCCAAACTTGGAAAATAGTCGGCGACGACGCTGGGCGGCGCCGCTGGCTGGACGTTGAGGTCTGGAAGATGGGCGGGCAGGCCTAGCTGTGACTGGGGTCACATCCACTGAGAATCTTGGAAGGGACGACACCGTGCCTAGGACAAGGAGCACCGCCTTGTGGGAGAGGCGAGTGTGGGGAAAAATAGTAATTAGCTCAGCGCCCATCGATGAACCAGGATTGGGGCAGCTGAATCTCACGGATTGGAATGGCGACGACGCGAAGGCTCCACGACACCTGAGGACCTGTGGAACGTCCTGGATCGTCAAGGATCGACCCAAGGAAGCGTGGGAACCTCACACCATCGAGGGACAGGCGTCGTGAGCCAGGAATGTAAGGTAGATCATTTTTCCCTCCCATTACCCCTTGTATGAGTAGGCTAGTTAGGCCACAATATTTACTTGTGTATGTGGCAGCAAGACTTTATTACTTTAATAGTAGAATAGACTGCAAGGCAGCTTGAGTCCAGGACTGTCAGAGAGGACAGTGTGTATGGATGGCAGGACAGTGAAGAAGAGGCGCCGACGTGGTGAAGAGGCCCTCCTGTGAGAGTGTGAGACTCCTGTCTTCCTGCCCAGTTGAAGGAGTGTTGGAGGTCGTGGAAGAAGAGGCTGACGATCTCCAGACTCATTATCCATATTTCCATATTCATGTATTACTTGTGATTGTGTGTGTGTGTTTTCATGTAATTTGCATCAGTAAATCCACACATTTTATTACTGTGTTTGAGTGTGCCTCCATTTATGATATTTCTCTATGAGCATACATTTCTGGCTACAAACAATATATAATACACCCACTGAACTGCATTGCTGGGGTGCAGATATAATAACCCAGCTGGCGACCTTGCTAAGAGGAAGATAGAGAAGACAGGCGGGAAAGGAGTTCCTGCAACCTTTTTTGTCTGGCAGGCAAGACTCAGGGAGGTTATGGTTATAGGTAAGCCTGAGTCTTCCTTCACTCCCCCACGGGTCTAGGCCGGAACTGTTAACAGCAGTTTCCCCGTGTTCGACTGAAGGGCTTCCAGGGTGAATCAGTGGCACCCCTTTGTGGTGGAAGCAAAGACCTGCGGAGGTGGGCATTGTTGGTCCTCTCTTGTGTGACCAAGGAGACTCCGGTGAATCCAGGGAGTCGGAGGGGCTGAGTATTTGGGCCTTTGAGCCCCTAGCAGCCGAGTGTTAGCAGAGCCCCGGACCACCCACCCCCCACGTGACACTGTATACTCACCTAACTGTACTCACCTACCAATACTACTCTACTTCACTTCACTTGAAGTATTCACCTAGTTGAACTAAGCTAGTTGTTTTCACCTACTTTTAATTCGCTAGATGTTTTCACCTACTTTACTTCTCTAGTGGTTCTCACCTACTTGCAATTACTCCTCCATAGCGTGTGTAATTATATTCACCCACATGTATTCACCTAGTAGTGCTCAAGTTGTACTAACCTACATGTACTCCGACTAGTTGTAGTCATGTAGTTGTATTCACCTAGCTGTACTCCCTTAGTTACACTCATATAATTTTATTAACCTAGTTCTACCTCACCTACTTGCACTCTCCCAGTTGCAGTCATGTAGTTGTACTCACCAATTGGTGCTTAACATAAAAAAACCGTATTATTAAATATATAAGTTAGCAAATAGTGTTATTATTTTTATTTATAAATGTTTTGTACACCAAAGTAAATATTTTTAACACCTTTCACTCAACTCAGACACAACATTTATAATTAATATTATTGTATGTTGCAAAATGATATAAAAATTAATATTTGTATATGATTTTTTTAATATATAAAGGGAACAAATCGTGATATATAAGTCAATATAATCTACATCAAAAGAAGTAATAATCTAATATATCTTCGTGTAACTAATTTTTTTAGGATTGTTTCCTACAACTATGAAACAACATTCAAAATGTATATTTGTAATGTACTTGAATTTGACGTTTAAACATGAAAAAAATGATTTTTGTAACATATAAAGGAGAAACTAATATTAGAAAAGATAGCATTTGCCAAATTATATAAAGAAATCCTTTTGACAATCTTGGATTAAAGGTTGCTCATATGCCTGTTGACCCATAGTTGAAACGTTTCTTTCCCACACCCCCTCGGTAACATTAGTGGAGGTTGCAGCAACATACATATACATTTACGCTCGAGATGTCTATCGAGAGCCGCGCATGCGCAATAAGGAAGAGGAGGAAGACGGGAGAGTGACACCAGACACGAGAGAGCACGACGTGGACGCCATTGATAGCGTGTAGCAGAGCTGCGTTGTGATCCCATTTATTTCGCTCGAACGACCAGTAGAGCGGTGCCATGTTATCTGGCACAATTGCCGTGTCCCCGACTAGCATATGAGCAATTCCAATGTCAATGCCTTTCAAGCAGCAGCTGGAGGACGAAGAATTGCTCAAGTCTCCACATCAACGGACACGCGGCTCGGTAGCTAGGTTTACCTCTTTGTTTTTATGTGGTCACAATTAACATTTAGGCTAGTTGTCGTTAGGCCGTAAAACAAACAAACAAATCCCGTACGTGTCTTGATTAATTTTACAATCTAAATATATGATTATTTGCATTATTTCTCTATAGAATTTTTGTTTATTTTTAGCAGCGCCACAGCCAGTGATGTCCAGCACGGTTGCGTGGTGACCGCCGGCCAGGTCGGACGTTCCTGAGGTCTCTCCGCTTCTGGCTAGTGTTTACGTTGGGTGATCGCTTGTTTGCCCTGCTGGTGGTGGTTTGCCACTGACAGGGTGACGTTTGCTTAGCCATGGGGACGTCTCGCCCTCCATGATGAGGACGCTGTCAGCTGGTTTTGGCGTTTACGGTGCTGGTGGACCATCCATTTGTTGGTGTCGCCCTGGTGGACGTACTGCATATGGAGCTGTCGGACCTGGTGGGCATCCAGCTGCTTCAGGGCAACCATGCTGTAGTCAAGTTCCCCTTTCAGGCGTTTCTCGAGCGGTGTGAGGGGCGTGTTTACCCTCTCCCTGATACTGCTGGCTCCGTTAAGGTAGTGAATCTCAGTGTCACATTGACGTCTGTGACGGTGCATGGTGCCCCCTTCGAATTTCAGGACGAATTTTTAACCTCCTGTTTCGAACGGTTTGGGGCTGTGTTAAGTGTTCGATGGAATAAGGTCGTTGCCGGGCACTGTGTTGGTATGCTTGACGGCTCCCGCACCCTGACGATGTCGCTGAAGTGTAGTGTACCGTCGTCGATGTCCGTATTGGGTTACACCCTCCACTGCCAGTACTGGGGTCAACCGCGCACCTGTTATCGGTGTGGTCACGAGGGTCATCTGGCTGCGGCGTGTGACGTGGGAGCAACTGGTCGGGTGCATGTTCTTCGTGCGGAAGATTTTCCGCCCCTGTTGCATTCGGACGGTGTGGGTGCTGTGCATGAGGCGCCTGACTGCCTGTCTGCTGCTCCGCCTATTGAGGCGAGTTCTCTGGCCCGTGCGACACGTCAGGTGACTGCTGTGGCCCCTGGGGTTGTTGAGCCGGTGTGTGAGGGTGACGGGGCGTCACCTGCGCTGCGTGTAGTGAAGGGTGTCCCGGTGGAGGTTCATGTCCCACCCCCGCCTGTGGATGTGGTAACGGCTCTCGGGGACGCGGGTTCTGCTGTTTTGGAGGGGGTTCTTCGGCAAGGTGAGGTGCCTGCCGTGCCTGTGTGTGTTAACGACTGTAGTTCTGCTCTTTCCATTCCTTGGCAGAAGCGTGCACGTCGGTGTTCTGAGGCTGTTTCCATGGATGATGTAGACAGTGTGGGTGATGTGGCCTCTGTGAACTCTTCGGACGGTGCGGGTGTGGCCTGTGTGGATGTAAAGATGGTAGCCGTGCCTGCGGAGGAGCCTGCTGGACGTGGTGTGGTGCGGTCTGTCTCGAAGCATTCGCAGCGGGCTCGGAGTGTGTCTCCCCTTCGTGGTGTGCCTTGGGAGGAGGTGGGGGAGTATGGTGCTCAGCTGGCGTCCCCCGCCGTGGATGATGGTGCTGTGCGGGGCTCCGAAGTTGCTACCTGTGTCACCTGCTGTTGGATCCCTGCAGTGGGGGGTTGTCCCTGATGATCGGGACCTCGTCGTGATGTTGCGGAAAGATGTGCGCCAGGGGGCCTCGGCTCCTGTGCCCGGTGGTGGGGTCGCTGCCGCGCCTGCATCCCCTGCTGTTCCCCTCCTTCATTGCCCCGGTCTGGTGGTTGCCTAGTCCCGTCTGCTGGGGTCGTGCCCTGTGAGGGTCCGGAGTTGGGCCCTTATCGGGATGCCCGGGTGCTTCTGATCCCATGGTACTCGTCAACTATCTTGGTATCGTCTGAGAAGGTGTTTGTTTATAGGGTGCCGGATAGGATGTCTCAGCCAAGGGTACTGCCTGATGCCGGCTGCCCGCCGACCTGTGGGTGATTTGGGAAGCGTACTGCTTGCGCTTTCCGATACGCAAGTATCCGGAGAAGTATTAGTTCCCATCTTGCGCACACGGCTATGCTGTGCCCTGGATCAGCTGCCGCCGTGATCACGACTCCCCGCCCCCCGGTGCGGGGAGTCTCCCTCTAACATTCGCCTCTGTTTTCGTCGCAACTCCTCTCTCTACAGCCCATCACATCTACCGATTTTGACTTTCTTCTCCTCACCATCAACGCGTCTCCTTACATCAGTCCTGGTGCAGTCATCGGAAGGGTTACCCCTTCATGCAAACTGCACCTATTCTCAAGAAGAAGAAGAAGAAATTTACAGTGCTTGAATATAAATTGCACAGATATTGGCTGAAATTTCCTAGTTATCCTCATGATTTAGGATTTATTTGTAGTTATTATGTAGAAGATTTCTACAATGTAATTGCCTTTCAGTAGCAAGGCGACGCAAAACCGTGGTGCTAGGCTTCTCTCCGTTCCGTGCAACAATTTACCCTATGCAAGACGTCGTCGGTGGAGCGTAGCAACTGATTACACCTCACTAGATTTACAGCTAAGCTGTCCCTTTTTTATCTGTAGCAATAACTCATCAATTACATTAACCCGTTGATTTACTAATGCTGTTCAACATTTCAGTAGTATATTGTGGAGCATTTACCTCCAATTAATATTATATATTCAATCATATTTACTTTCATATTTTATTTACTCTGGTGAAGAACCAGCACCAGAATAATGCTAGGGATGTATTAATCTTTTAGTATGTAACCCCTCAATTTTGTGGAAGATAATTTAACTCCATTTATATCAGAAATACAGTTTTACTAAGATTCATAGGACACTATAGTTCTAGGGATCAGTTTTTCCATTGCTTTATTTTGTTTTCCACTTTTTCTCCAAAAGTGGTGGTCCTTCATAGCTATCGAAGTATATATTTAATTATTAGTTATTGGAGTCGGGTTTTCCCCCACAGTGAGGACCATGTTGCAGGTAGTGTGGACCTGGCATGGTCAGGACCATAATGCAAGTGGTGGGGTGGACCTGGTATGGTGAGGACCATGATGGTGGTGATGTGGGCCTGGTATGGTGAGGAACGTGATGCTGATGGTATGGACCTGGTATGGTGAGGACCATGATGGTGGTGGTGTGGACCTGGTATGGTGAGGACCGTGATGCAGGTGGTGGTGTGAACTAGTATGGTGAAAACCATGATGCTGGTGGTGTGGACCTGGTATGGTGAGGACAGTGATGCTGATCGTGTGGACTTGAAAAGGTGAGGACCATGATGCTGGTGGTGTGGACCTGGTATGTTGAGCACTGTGATGCTGGTGGTGGTGTGAACCTGGTATGGTAAGGACCATGATGCTGGTGGTGGTGTGGACCTGGTATGGTGAGGACCATGATGCTGATGGTGTGGACCTGGTATGGTGAGGACCATGATGCTGGTGGTGTGAACCTGGTATGGTGAGGACCGTGATGCTGGTGGTGTGAACCTGGTATGGTGAGGACCGTGAAGCAGGTGGTGTGGACCTGGTATAGTGAGGACCATGATGCAGGTGGAGGTGTGGACCTGGTATTGTAAGGACCATGATGCTGGTGGTGTGGACCTGGTATGGTAAGGACCGTGATGCTGGTGGTGTGGACCTTGTATGGTGAGGACCATGATGCTGGTGGTGTGAACCTGCTATGCTGAGGACCATGATGCAGGTGGTGTGGACCTGGTATGGTGAGGACCATGATGCTGGTGGTGTGGACCTGGTATGGTGAGGACCATGATGCTAGTGGTGGTGTGGTCCTGGTATATTGAGGACCATGATGCAGGTGGTGGTGTTAACCTGGTATGGTAAGGACCATGATGCTGGTGGTGGTGTCGACCTGGTATGGTGAGGACCTTGATGCTGGTGGTGTGGACCTGGTATGAGAAGGACAATGATGCTGGTGGTGTGGACCTGGTATAGTGAGGACCATGATGCTGGTGGTGTGGACCTGGTATGGTGAGGACCATGATGCTGGTGGTGTGGACCTGGTATGGTGAGGACCATGATGGTGGTGGTGTGGACCTGGTATGGTGAGGACCGTGATGCTGGTGGTGTGGACCTGGTATGGTGAGGACCGTGATGCAGGTGGTGTGGACGTGGTATGGTGAGGACCTTGATGCTGGTGGTGGTGTGGACCTGGTATGGAGGCGGCCATGATGCTGGTGGTGTGGGCCTGGTCCACACCACCAGGTGGTGGTGTGGACCTGGTATGGTGAGGACCATGATGCTGGTGGTGTGGACCTGGTATGGTGAGCACCATGATGCTGGTGGTGTGGACCTGGTATGGTGAGGACCATGATGCTGGTGGTGTGGACCTGTTATGGTGAGGACCTTGATGCTGGTGGTGTGGACCTGGTATGGTGAGGACCTTGATGCTGGTGGTGTGGACCTGGTATGGTAAGGACCATGATGATGGTGGTGTGGACCTGGTATGGTGAGGACCGTGATGCTGGTGGTGTGGACCTGGTATGGTGAGGACCGTGATGCAGGTGGTGTGGACGTGGTATGGTGAGGACCTTGACGCTTGTGGTGTGGACCTGGTATGGAGGTGGCCATGATGCTGGTGGTGTGGGCCTGGTATTGTGAGGACCATGAAGCTGGTGGTGGTGTGGACCTGGTATGGTGATGACCGTGATGCTGGTAGTGTGGACCTGGTATGGTGAGGACCTTGATGCTGGTGGTGTGGACCTGGTATGGTGAGGACCATGATGCTGGTGGTGTGGTCCTGGTATAGTGAGGACCGTGATGATGGTGGTGTGGACCTGGTATGGTGAGGACCTTGATGCTGGTGGTCTGGAGCTGGTATGGTGAGGACCGTGATGCTGGTGATTTGGACCTGGTATGATGAGGACCATGGTGCAGATGGTGGTGTGAACATGGTATGGTGAGGACCATGATGCTGATTGTGTGGACCTGGTGTGGAAAGGACCATTGTGGTGGTGGTATGGACCTTGTGTAATGAGGACCATGATGCTGGTGGTGATGTGGACCTGGTATGGTGAGGACCGTGATGCTTATAGTGTGGACCTGGTATGGTGAGGACTGTGAAGCAGGTGGTGTGGGCCTGGTATGATGAGGACCGTGATGCTGGTGGTGTAGACCTGGTATGAGGATCATGATGTTGGTGGTATAGACCTGGTATGGTGAGGACCGTGATGCTGGTGGTGTGAACCTGGTATGGTGAGGACCATGATGCTGGTGGTGTGAACCTGGTATGGTGAGGACCATGATGCTGGTGGTGTGGACCTGGAATGGTGAGGACCGTGATGCTGCTGGTGGTGTAGACCTGTTATAGGGAGGACAATGATGTTGGTGGTGTGTGGACCTGATATGGTAAGGACCGTGATGCTTATAGTTTGGACCTGGTATGGTGAGGACCGTGAAGCAGGTGGTGTGGCTCTGGTATGGTGAGGACCGTGATGCTGGTGGTGTGGACCTGGTATGGTGAGGCCCATGATGCTGGTGGTGTGGAACTGGTATGATGATACCATGATGCTGGTTGTGTTGACGTTGTATGGTGAGGACCGTGAAGCAGGTGTGTGGACCTGGTATAGTGAGGACCATGATGCTGGTGGTGGTGTGGGCCTGGTATGGTAAGGAACGTGATGCTGATGATGTGGACCTGGTATGGTGAGGACCATGATGCTGGTGGTGTGAACCTGGTATGGTGAGAACCGTGATGCTGGTGGTGTGAACCTGGTATGGTGAGGACCGTGAAGCAGGTGGTGTGGACCTGGTATAGTGAGGACCGTGATACAGGTGGTGTGGACCTTGAAAGGTGAGGAACGTGATGCTGGTGGTGTGGACCTTGGTATGGTGAGGACCCTGATGCTGGTGGTGTGACCTGCTATGCTGAGGACCATGATGCAGGTGGTGTGAACCTGCTATGGTATAAGGGACCATGATGCTGGTGGTGGTGTCGACCTGTTATGGTGAGGACCTTGATGCTGGTATTGTGGACCTGGAATGGTGAGGACCATGATGCTGGTGGTTGGTGTGGACCTGGTATGGTGAGGACCGTGATGCTAGGTGGTGTGGACCTGGTATGGTGAGGATCCTTGATGCTGGTGGTGGTGTGGACCTGGTATGGTGAGGACCTTGATGCTGGTGGTGTGGGCCTGGTCCACACCACCAGGTGGTGGTGTGGACCTGGTATGGTGAGCACCATGATGCTGGTGGTGTGGACCTGGTATGGTGAGGACTGTGATGCTGGTGGTGTGGACCTGGTATGAGAAGGACATGATGCTTGTGGTATGGACCTGGTATGGTGAGGACCATGATGCTGGTGGTGTGGACCTGGTATGGTGAGGACCTTGATGCTGGTGGTGTGGACCTGGTATGGTAAGGACCATGATGATGGTGGTGGTATGGACATGGTATGGTGAGGACCGTGATGCTGGTGGTGTGGACCTGGTATGGTGAGGACCGTGATGCAGGTGGGGTGGACGTGGTATGGTGAGGACCTTGATGCTGGTGGTGTGGACCTGGTATTGTGAGGACCGTGATGCTGGTGGTGTGGGCCTGGTATTGTGAGGACCGTGATGCTGGTGGTGTGGACCTGGTATGGTGAGGACCATGATGTTGGTGGTGTGGACCTGGTATGGTGAGGACCGCGATGCTGGTGGTGTGGACCTGGTATGGTGAGGACCATGATGTTGGTGGTGTGGACCTGGTATCGTGAGGACCGTGATGCTGGTGGTGTGGAGGTGGTATGGTGAGGACCGTGATGCTGGTGGTGGTGTGGACCTGGTATGGTGACGACCATGATGTTGGTGGTGTGGACCTGGTATCGTGAGGACCGTGATGCTGGTGGTGTGGAGGTGGTATGGTGAGGACCGTGATGCTGGTGGTAGTGTGGACCTGGTATGGTGAGGACCATGATGTTGATGGTGAGGAACATGATGCTGGTGGTGTGGACCTGGTATAGTGAGGACCTTGATGCTGGTATTGTGGACCTGGTTATGGTGATGACCGTGATGCTGATGGTGTGGACCTTGTATGGTGAGGAACTTGATGCTGGTGGTGTGGGTCCTGGTATAGTGAGGACCGTGATGATGGTAGTATGAACCTGGTATGATGAGGATCGTGATGCTGGTGGTGGTGTGGACCTGGTATGATGAGGACCATGATGCTGGTAGTATGAACCTGGTATGATGAGGATCGTGATGCTGGTGGTGGTGTGGACATGGTATGGTGAGGACCGTGATGCTGGTGATTTGGACCTGGTATGATGAGGACCATGGTGCAGATGGTGGTGTGAACATGGTATGGTGAGGACCATGATTGGATGGTAGTGGACCTGGTGTGGAAAGGACCATTGTGGTGGTGGTATGGACCTTGATGGTAATGAGGACCATGATGCTGGTGGTGATGTGACCTGGTATGGTGAGGACCGTGATGCTTATAGTGTGGACCTGGTATGGTGAGGACTGTGAAGCAGGTGGTGTGGGCCTGGTATGGATGAGGACCGTGATGCTGGTGGTGTAGACCTGGTATGGTGAGGACAGTGATGCTGAGTGTATAGACCTGGTATGGTAGGACCGTGATGCTGGTGGTGTGAACCTGGTATGGTGAGGACCATGATGCTGGTGGTGTGAACCTGGTATGGTGAGGACCATGATGCTGGTGGTGTGGACCTGGAATGGTGAGGACCGTGATGCTGCTGGTGGTGTAGACCTGTTATAGGGAGGACAATGATGTTGGTGGTGTGTGGACCTGGTATGGTGAGGACCATGATGTTGATGGTGAGGACCATGATGCTGGTGGTTGTGTGGACCTGATATGGTAAGGACCGTGATGCTTATAGTTTGGACCTGGTATGGTGAGGACCGTGATGCTGGTGGTGTGGACCTGGTATGGTGAGGACCGTGATGCTGGTGGTGTGGACCTGGTATGGTGAGGCCCATGATGCTGGTGGTGTGGACCTGGTATGATGATACCATGATGCTGGTTGTGTTGACGTTGTATGGTGAGGACCGTGAAGCAGGTGGTGTGGACCTGGTATAGTGAGGACCATGATGCAGGTGGACGTGTGGACCTGGTATTGTAAGGACCATGATGCTGGTGGTGGACCTGGTATGGTAAGGACCGTGATGCTGGTGGTGTGGACCTTGTATGGTGAGGACCATGATGCTGGTGGTGTGAACCTGCTATGCTGAGGACCATGATGCAGGTGGTGTGGACCTGGTATGGTGAGGACCATGATGCTGGTGGTGAGGACCTGGTATGGTGAGGACCATGATGCTAGTGGTGGTGTGGTCCTGGTATAGTGAGGACCATGATGCAGGTGGTGGTGTTAACCTGGTATGGTAAGGACCATGATGCTGGTGGTGGTGTCCACCTGGTATGGTGAGCACCATGATGCTGGTGGTGTGGACCTGGTATGGTGAGGACCATGATGCTGGTGGTGTGGACCCTGTTATGGTGAGGACCTTGATGCTGGTGGTGTGGACCTGGTATGGTGAGGACCTTGATGCTGGTGGTGTGGACCTGGTATGGTGAGGACCGTGATGCTGGGGTGTGGTCCTTCGGTATAGTGAGGACCGTGATGATGGTGGTGTGGACCTGGTATGGTGAGGACCTTGATGCTGGTGGTGTGGACCTGATATGGTGAGGACCGTGATGCTGGGGGTGTGGTCATGGTATAGTGAGGACCGTGATGATGGTGGTGTGGACCTGGTATGGTGAGGACCTTGATGCTGGTGGTGTGGAGCTGGTATGGTGAGGACCGTGATGCTGGTGATTTGGACCTGGTATGATGAGGACCATGGTGCAGATTGGTGGTGTGAACATGGTATGGTGAGGACCATGATGCTGATGGTGTGGACCTGGTGTGGAAAGGACCATTGTGGTAGGTGGTCTATGGACCTTGTGTAATGAGGACCATGATGCTGGTGGTGATGTGGACCTGGTATGGTGAGGACCGTGATGCTTATAGTGTGGACCTGGTATGGTGAGGACTGTGAAGCAGGTGGTGTGGGCCTGGTATGATGAGGACCGTGATGCTGGTAGTGTAGACCTGGTATGAGGACCATGATGCTGGTGGTATAGACCTGGTATGGTGAGGACCGTGATGCTGGTGGTGTGAACCTGGTATGGTGAGGACCATGATGCTGGTGGTGTGAACCTGGTATGGTGAGGACCATGATGCTGGTGGTGTGGACCTGGAATGGTGAGGACCGTGATGCTGCTGGTGGTGTAGACCTGTTATAGGGAGGACAATGATGTTGGTGGTGTGTGGACCTGGTATGGTGAGGACCATGATGTTGATGGTGAGGACCATGATGATGGTGGTTGTGTGGACCTGATATGGTAAGGACCGTGATGCTTATAGTTTGGACCTGGTATGGTGAGGACAGTGATGCTGGTGGTGTGGACCTGGTATGGTGAGGCCCATGATGCTGGTGGTGTGGACCTGGTATGATGATACCATGATGCTGGTTGTGTTGACGTTGTATGGTGAGGACCGTGAAGCAGGTGGTGTGGACCTGGTATAGTGAGGACCATGATGCTGGTGGTGGTGTGGGCCTGGTATGGTGAGGAACGTGATGCTGATGATGTGGACCTGGTATGGTGAGGACCATGATGCTGGTGGTGTGAACCTGGTATAGTGAGGACCATGATGCTGGTGGTGTGGACCTGGTATGGTGAGAACCGTGATGCTGGTGGTGTGGACCTGGTATGGTAAGGACCATGATGCTGGTGGTGTGAACCTGGTATGGTGAGAACCGTGATGCTGGTGGTGTGGACCTGGTATAGTGAGGACCGTGATACAGGTGGTGTGGACCTTGAAAGGTGAGGACCGTGATGCTGGTGGTGTGGACCTGGTATGGTGAGGACCCTGATGCTGGTGGTGTGAACCTGCTATGCTGAGGACCGTGATGCTGGTGGTGGTGTGGACCTGGTATGGTGAGGACCATGATGCTGGTGGTGTGGACCTGGTATGGTGAGGACCATGATGCAGGTGGTGTGGACCTGGTATGGTAAGGACCATGATGCTGGTGGTGGTGTCGACCTGGTATGGTGAGGACCTTGATGCTGGTATTGTGGACCTGGAATGGTGAGGACCGTGATGCTGGTGGTGGTGTGGACCTGGTATGGTGAGGACTGTGATGCTGGTGGTGTGGACCTGGTATGGTGAGGACCGTGATGCAGGTGGTGTGGACCTGGTATGGTGAGGACCTTGATGCTGGTGGTGGTGTGGACCTGGTATGGTGAGGACCTTGATGCTGGTGGTGTGGGCCTGGTCCACACCACCAGGTGGTGGTGTGGACCTGGTATGGTGAGCACCATGATGCTGGTGGTGTGGACCTGGTATGGTGAGGACTGTGATGCTGGTGGTGTGGACCTGGTATGAGAAGGACCATGATGCTTGTGGTGTGGACCTGGTATGGTGAGGACCATGATGCTGGTGGTGTGGACCTGGTATGGTGAGGACCTTGATGCTGGTGGTGTGGACCTGGTATGGTAAGGACCATGATGATGGTGGTGGTATGGACATGGTATGGTGAGGACCGTGATGCTGGTGGTGTGGACCTGGTATGGTGAGGACCGTGATGCAGGTGGGTGTGGACGTGGTATGGTGAGGACCTTGATGCTGGTGGTGTGGACCTGGTATGGTGAGGACCATGATGTTGGTGGTGTGGACCTGGTATCGTGAGGACCGTGATGCTGGTGGTGTGGAGGTGGTATGGTGAGGACCGTGATGCTGGTGGTGGTGTGGACCTGGTATGGTGAGGACCATGATGTTGGTGGTGTGGACCTGGTATCGTGAGGACCGTGATGCTGGTGGTGTGGAGGTGGTATGGTGAGGACCGTGATGCTGGTGGTAGTGTGGACCTGGTATGGTGAGGACCATGATGTTGATGGTGAGGAACATGATGCTGGTGGTGTGGACCTGGTATAGTGAGGACCTTGATGCTGGTATTGTGGACCTGGTATGGTGATGACCGTGATGCTGGTGGTGTGGACCTTGTATGGTGAGGACCTTGATGCTGGTGGTGTGGTCCTGGTATAGTGAGGACCGTGATGATGGTAGTATGAACCTGGTATGATGAGGATCGTGATGCTGGTGGTGGTGTGGACCTGGTATGATGAGGACCATGATGCTGGTAGTATGAACCTGGTATGATGAGGATCGTGATGCTGGTGGTGGTGTGGACATGGTATGGTGAGGACCGTGATGCTGGTGATTTGGACCTGGTATGATGAGGACCATGGTGCAGATGGTGGTGTGAACATGGTATGGTGAGGACCATGATGCTGATGGTGTGGACCTGGTGTGGAAAGGACCATTGTGGTGGTGGTATGGACCTTGTGTAATGAGGACCATGATGCTGGTGGTGATGTGGACCTGGTATGTTGAGGACCGTAATGCTTATAGTGTGGACCTGGTATGATGAGGACTGTGAAGCAGGTGGTGTGGGCCTGGTATGATGAGGACCGTGATGCTGGTGGTGTAGACCTGGTATGAGGACCATGATGCTGGTGGTATAGACCTGGTATGGTGAGGACCGTGATGCTGGTGGTGTGAACCTGGTATGGTTGAGGACCATGATGCTGGTGGTGTGAACCTGGTATGGTGAGGACCATGATGCTGGTGGTGTGGACCTGGAATGGTGAGGACCGTGATGCTGCTGGTGGTGTAGACCTGTTATAGGGAGGACAATGATGTTGGTGGTGTGTGGACCTGGTATGGTGAGGACCATGATGTTGATGGTGAGGACCATGATGCTGGTGGTTGTGTGGACCTGATATGGTAAGGATCCCGTGATGCTTATAGTTTGGATCCTGGTATGGTGAGGACCGTGATGCTGGTGGTGTGGACCTGGTATGGTGAGGACCGTGATGCTGGTGTGTGGACCTGGTATGGTGAGGCCCCATGATGCTGGTGGTGTGGACCTGGTATGATGATACCATGATGCTGGTTGTGTTGACGTTGTATGGTGAGGACCGTGAAGCAGGTGGTGTGGACCTGGTATAGTGAGGACCATGATGTTGGTGGTGGTGTGGGCCTGGTATGGTGAGGAACGTGATGCTGATGATGTGGACCTGGTATGGTGAGGACCATGATGCTGGTGGTGTGAACCTGGTATGGTGAGAACCGTGATGCTGGTGGTGTGAACCTGGTATGGTGAGGACCCGTGAAGCAGGTGGTGTGGACCTGGTATAGTGAGGACCGTGATACAGTTGGTGTGGACCTTGAAAGGTGAGGACCGTGATGCTGGTGGTGTGGACCTGGTATGGTGAGGACCCTGATGCTGGTGGTGTGAACCTGCTATGCTGAGGACCATGATGCAGGTGGTGTGAACCTGCTATGCTGAGGACCGTGATGCTGGTGGTGGTGTGGACCTGGTATGGTGAGGACCATGATGCAGGTGGTGTGGACCTGGTATGGTAAGGACCATGATGCTGGTATTGTGGACCTGGAATGGTGAGGACCGTGATGCTGGTGGTGGTGTGGACCTGGTATGGTGAGGACCGTGATGCTGGTGGTGTGGACCTGGTATGGTGAGGACCGTGATGCAGGTGGTGTGGACCTGGTATGGTGAGGACCTTGATGCTGGTGGTGGTGTGGACCTGGTATGGTGAGGACCTTGATGCTGGTGGTGTGGGCCTGGTCCACACCACCAGGTGGTGGTGTGGACCTGGTATGGTGAGCACCATGATGCTGGTGGTGTGGACCTGGTATGGTGAGGACTGTGATGCTGGTGGTGTGGACCTGGTATGAGAAGGACCATGATGCTTGTGGTGTGGACCTGGTATGGTGAGGACCATGATGCTGGTGGTGTGGACCTGGTATGGTGAGGACCTTGATGCTGGTGGTGTGGACCTGGTATGGTAAGGACCATGATGATGGTGGTGGTATGGACATGGTATGGTGAGGACCGTGATGCTGGTGGTGTGGACCTGGTATGGTGAGGACCGTGATGCAGGTGGTGTGGACGTGGTATGGTGAGGACCTTGATGCTGGTGGTGTGGACCTGGTATGGTGAGGACCGTGATGCTGGTGGTGTGGGCCTGGTATCGTGAGGACCGTGATGCTGGTGGTGTGGAGGTGGTATGGTGAGGACCGTGATGCTGGTGGTGGTGTGGACCTGGTATGGTGAGGACCATGATGTTGGTGGTGTGGACCTGGTATCGTGAGGACCGTGATGCTGGTGGTGTGGAGGTGGTATGGTGAGGACCGTGATGCTGGTGGTAGTGTGGACCTGGTATGGTGAGGACCATGATGTTGATGGTGAGGAACATGATGCTGGTGGTGTGGACCTGGTATAGTGAGGACCCTGATGCTGGTATTGTGGACCTGGTATGGTGATGACCGTGATGCTGGTGGTGTGGACCTTGTATGGTGAGGACCTTGATGCTGGTGGTGTGGTCCTGGTATAGTGAGGACCGTGATGATGGTAGTATGAACCTGGTATGATGAGGATCGTGATGCTGGTGGTGGTGTGGACCTGGTATGATGAGGACCATGATGCTGGTAGTATGAACCTGGTATGATGAGGATCCTGATGCTGGTGGTGGTGTGGACATGGTATGGTGAGGACCGTGATGCTGGTGATTTGGACCTGGTATGATGAGGACCATGGTGCAGATGGTGGTGTGAACCTGGTATGGTGAGGACCATGATGCTGGTAGTGTGGACCTGGTGTGGAAAGGACCATTGTGGTGGTGGTATGGACCTGGTATAATGAGGACCATGGTGCTGGTGGTGTGGACCTGGTATGATGAGGACCATGATGCTGGTGGTGATGTGGACCTGGTATGGTGAGGACCGTGATGCTTATAGTGTGGACCTGGTATGGTGAGGACTGTGAAGCAGGTGGTGTGGGCCTGGTATGGTGAGGACCGTGATGCTGGTGGTGTAGACCTGGTATGGTGAGGACCGTGGTGCTGGAGGTGTAGACCTGGTATGAGGACCATGATGCTGGTGGTATAGACCTGGTATGGTGAGGACCGTGATGCTGGTGGTGTAGACTAGGTTTGGGACATTTGGGGCTTGAATCTAATTATTTAAATATTAATGTAGTAAATTAAATTACGAAGGACCACCCGCTTTTATAGTAAAGAGGGAAACTGAGAAATTATGATCATTAGATAATTCCTAGATGAAACCAGTAACTATGGATAAAATACTAGAGAATATGATCATAGAAATAATTAATGGGCTGTATAATTAAATGAATCAAACCCTCAAACACCTACATTGGGGGGTTATTGCTGGAACTCAGTACGTCCAGTAACTAGTGTGGTTCGTTCACTAATCCAAGATATAATAATCTAATCCTATGAATTATTATGAAACCAATGTCATTACCATTAATGGGAACATAGATTATGAGTATAATAATGATAATCACAATAAACACAAGTCAATCCAAAAAGAGTTCTGCATGTAAATAATTCCAGATAATTAATAAAGGAAAACAAAGGAATCTTAGCTTAATGACGATTCCTTTGTGTAAGTCACGATGCTTCCTCTGACTCTCTTGGGCTCGGCTGGCTGACGAGTGGGATGGATTAACATGGGAGAAGGCAGCAGGGAGAATTCTTCTCACGTGCTGCAAAACAAATATTTACAGTAGCATCTAATTAAACTACTGAATCTCTATGTTCAAGAAATTAATGTTAATAGGAGATAATGGGTAATAACCTGTAGTTTGGTGTTGGTATACGTCGTCACGACAAATCACCCAGCTACTATTCTACACCCTATACGATGCATCAAATAAGGATAAGATACTTAGCTAATAAGGGCACTGTATAAGTTTTAAGATTGCCGAAATTCGCGCCCTAGGCTCTGGCTTCACCTATCCTGGATAATGGCGCGCTTCACTAGCCGGTCACGTGTAGTCAAGAACCAGATTAAAAAGGTTCCTTATATTACACTGACACCAGTTGAAGATATTGTCTGCAAGGTGGTTCACGCCTCACAGTGGCGACTTTCTTCTGAGGATGGATAACGTTTACCCTGATGACTGGGTAATGGGGTCTCCTCGTGAGCACGACGCGAACAGGTCTGCTCGAGAGCATATGCACACGTGTACTGGCGTGCTCTCCTTACCCACGCCACGTCTCGCATTCATTAGACAAATTATTGTCATGAATATTAGTATTTCTCGCATTTGTGCTTGAAATGTTGGAGACAGGACGGGTTTATTATTTAGAAGAGAGAAATATTATTATTTGCCAGTTTCGTGTTAGTAAACATATATGGGAGACGAATTAATGTCTCTCCATGGCATTCACTTGTGACGTTAATTTTTATTACTTGATAACTGCTATGACTCTAACGCTCTATTCGGCTTTTAGTTGGAAGTCAATTTATCTGTAATTAATTATCACACAGAACACCTTGGTTATAGAGAATCGAATTCAATTCTCAGATACATTGGATATAATGTGTTTATTGTAATGAAATCTGACGCAATACTGGCGTCGGGTGACGTGAGAATTCTAGCCTATTGCACAGATGAAATTATTAGTACATGTGAATTCTATGTGGTGTTAATTTTACTTACTACAATAATCAGTAGAGTTAGTAATAATTAATGAGAATACAACAGTGTTGTATTCGGTGTTGGAAATTTCCAACATAACTCCGGGGGGAGGATTCTAGGGTCGTAGTGTACTGTAGAGTACTGACCTATCCCGAAGTTGAGATTAATATTAGTATGTTAATATGTTAGTATGTTAGTACACACATAACGAACGTCCTGGATTTATCAAGGACTTACAAGAAACTTGAGTCTTGTTATTTACATGTCAAATGATACATGTTATTTATCTCACAATAATTAAAGAATTGCTCTTAGTTAAGAACTATAATAGGCTTGCAGTTTCCCTTAGTGGAAACAAGTATTAAATATTGAAACATTAACTGATTAAGTCATCGGTAATCAGGAACCCACTAAAGCTCACAATAAACTCAACAACTAGGGTCGCAGTGACATGTAATGGTGTATTACGTAGCTGCTGAATCGTAGGCAAACTCAGAATAAGTTCCTAAGAACTGATAACACTATTGTATGATTATACAGTAAAGTATTATTAGTCATTTAAGATCAAGGAGACTATGACACTACAGTAAAGTCACTGTCTAGGGTCGCTGTGACTTGTAACGATTGAGTTACTAGACAATAACATCACGCAGCATCATGATCACCCCAAATTCAAATGAGGAAATTGAATTTAATGTGCACTGCCGTGCAGTAGTCATTCTGACTGATGGTACAACTAATTTGCTAACTAGCTAAATAATAGAAAGGTAGAGAACTGAAAAGTTTATTCATTAAAATCAAGGAAAATTCTGAGTCGACAGTGAGATTAGTAGCCTAGTCATTCTGACTTATGAGCTAATTAAATGGCAGCTCATAGGCTTGACACTGTAAACTGGTTAGTACGAAATCACCTTTACATGAAATTGAGTTTATTAAATCAGTCTCTATAAGTATAGTCAACTGTAATTAATGGTGAGTACAGATTAGGCTAGTACTCAGTTGACACTAACTAAAGTCCCTAAACCTACCTAAATAAATGGTTTGAATTTCTAACCTACCTAAGTAAGGGACTAAGCTAATTGTGAGTAAAAATGTACTCGAATTAACATTGTGAGCAGTATTTAGCTCATTAACAGGTCGAGCTATATTGAACTCGTGAACATGGTGAGCTACAGTGAGCTCGTTAGCAGTGCTAACAGGGTGAGTTACATTGAACTCGTCAACAGTGTTGACAGGGTGAGCTACAGTGAGCTCGTTAGCAGTGCTAACAGGGTGAGTTGCAGTGAACTCGTCAACAGTGTTGACAGGGTGAGTTACAGTGAGCTCGTTAGCAGTGCTAACAGGGTGAGTTACAGTGAACTCGTCAACAGTGTTGACAGGGTGAGCTACAGTGAGCTCGTTAGCAGTGCTAACAGGGTGAGTTACATTGAACTCGTCAACAGTGTTGACAGGGTGAGCTACAGTGAGCTCGTTAGCAGTGCTAACAGGGTGAGTTACAGTGAACTCGTCAACAGTGTTGACAGGGTGAGTTACAGTGAGCTCGTTAGCAGTGCTAACAGGGTGAGTTACAGTGAACTCGTCAACAGTGTTGACAGGGTGAGCTACAGTGAGCTCGTTAGCAGTGCTAACAGGGTGAGTTACATTGAACTCGTCAACAGTGTTGACAGGGTGAGCTACAGTGAGCTCGTTAGCAGTGCTAACAGGGTGAGTTACAGTTAACTCGTCAACAGTGTTGACAGGGTGAGCTACAGTGAGCTCGTTAGCAGTGCTAACAGGGTGAGTTACAGTGAACTCGTCAACAGTGTTGACAGGGTGAGCTACAGTGAGCTCGTTAGCAGTGCTAACAGGGTGAGTTACAGTGAACTCGTCAACAGTGTTGACAGGGTGAGCTGCAGTGAGCTCGTTAACAGTTAACAGGGTGAGTTCAGTGAACTCGACAACAGTGTTGACAGGGTGAACTGCAGTGAGCTCGTTAACAGTTAACAGGGTGAGTTCAGTGAACTCGAATTAACGAGGTGGAGTTTTGCATCATTCAATTATCATGACGAGCAGTGCTCGTGGCATGGGGAACATTAAAGCGTTCGATTGTCATGGCGAGCAATATTAAGCTCGTATACGCATGGGGAACAAGCACTCATATTATTACGTTAATTCTAAGGTGAGCTATATTAAGCTCATGAAGCATGTTAATTAACAATGCTGATGTTTAACGATAATGCATTAAACATATTAGTTCTCTGTAAATTCGCTTACGTATTAGTAAGTTTGCAAGTTTGTTCGTGCTGCGCTCCTACACTAAATAAGCAGAAACGAAAGAAAAACAACTCAAACAAATTAATGCAAGTATTTATCACTAACTCTTAGTGCAGAAAACATGGTATTAAGAAGGTTTTCTTGGCAAACCTTTAAGCGCAAGTATAGTGGACCAGTGGTCCTAGTGAATTTGTAATTACTGAAGTTGCTTGATGACTTCATAGAATTACTAAATTCAGGAAATGCCAGTGGCATTGAGTGCTAGATTCTCTAGCCTAACATTATTAATTACCTAGGGAGTACCAGATTCTCTAGCCCAACATTACAATTTACCTAGGAAGACTGAGTGTGGTCAATTACTACTTGTCGAGAATAATTCTAGGTCTGCAGTGAATTCAATAGTTTGGTCGCTGTGACTTGTACTTGTTTGAGTACAGACCATTGGTTTTCACTGAGAGCTATGAAACACCTCGGCGAGTATCAATTGCACTACATTCAATCTGAGTTTATTACTCAGCTGCGTTTCTCCTTTTAGCTTGCTGCTGGAGAATTGATTTACTGCTGACTAATTTATTATTGTTGGCAGGTTTAGGCTTGTTCACATTCAGAACTTTACCAGTAAGTAAGTAGCCACCTGCAGATTGGAGCATATTCATTCCCAATCGTTTAACATGTCCAGTTATGAACTGGTAATAGTAGTCGGCTCCTACTAGTACATCTACATGGTTAAGGCGGTCAGACGTTAACTTGTTGTCAGCCAAATTAATTTCACGTTCCTGCAGGAAGTGGGCTGTGTACCCCAGACCCTTAATGTTTAAGTCTAAAGGTATTTGATCTACAACAATGGCTTGGACAGCCTTGGCATGACTACCTAGTCGTACCAGCGGTTGAACTACTGAGTATTCATGGGTTCCTCGATTTATCATGAACCCTGACAAGTTTAATTTTACCTGTCCTATTGGTTGTAAATTAAGTGCCTCTGCTGCCCTTTGAGTAATGAAAGTTCTCTGGGAACCTTGATCAAATAGTCCACGTATGGTGATCTTGGATCCTCTGTTCTTCACTTGAAGTTGGGCAGTAGGCAAAGCAGCATCCACTTGAGATGCTTGTGAAGTTACGCTGTACACATCTCGCACCCTGCAGCACTGTACTGGTGTAGATTCTCTACGTCCTATTCTAGGATTGATATAATTAGTCCTAACTAATTTGCACAGTGCAGCATGATGCTTGTCCCTTCTACACCTATTGCAGGTGTTCAGTGGGGTGTCACAGCTGTTAACATTATGTGGTTTGAGACACCTAGTACATTTGTGTAACTGTTTGAGTCGTCTGACTCTTGTGTCTCTATGAGGATAATTAGTACATTTGTACAGAGAATGTTTTTGATTGCAAAACAAGCACATTCCCCATCCTACAGATCGTTTAGGGGTTACCGATTTAGGTAAAACAGTATTTTCAGGTTGTGATGGTTTTGCTGCTTGCATTTGCTTGTTATTTATTCTCTTGGGAGTACTTGGTGTACTCTGGGGAACCATTAACAGGCTCTTGGGAGTGCTCTTTGGACTATTAGGTCTCTTAGGAACACCTGTGGGACTCTTAGGCCTCACTGATGAATCAGTGTTTGACTGATTCTGGTTACATTGATTATTAGCACCTTTGTTACCTAGTGACAGTGTCACTTTAGGAGTTCCAGGTAAGGAAACTGATGTAGGTACAGTTTTGGTGCATTCAGATTTAGCATTAATTGCTTGGTCTGCTGTATGATTGCTCATATTACGCAAACCTGTAAATATATCCTGCATGGACAGGGTATTACCATTCTGGCATACATATAATTTATTAAGTGTGTCACCAGACAATTTTCTTTGGATGATAATTTTAGTCATCCACTCAGTAGTTGGGTGATCCACCTCTTTACTGAAAGAATTTATCAGTGACTCAAGCTGGAAACTAAAAGCTTGTAAAGAGTCAACTGATTGTTCTGGTGAAGATAAATTTAATAATTGGTGCACAAGGTTTATAATAGTCTTCTCATTGTTAGCACTTACTTTGGAAGGCTGTTGTGAGCAATTGTGACCATTACTTGTGTTGCTTAAGGCTTCTTGTTTAGCCTCAGCTTTGATTACATCTTCGACTGCTGCTGCAGCATTAGCTTTATCATTTTCTGGTTCAGATCCACTGATTATTGCAGCTTCACTTGTTTCATCTGCAGCTTCACTTGTTTCTCTGGGTTCTGGTGATAAGCTAGTTAATTCAGTAGCCTTATGTATTGAACTTATAGAATCCAGGGAACATTGAGAAGAGTGGTCTGAAAATTGGTCAGACTCAGTAAACAAATCATCACATGAAGCTGTATTAGATGAGAGGTTAGAAAATGAAGGTTGAACTTCAGTTGTTGATCCTGTATAGTGATCAATATTGATTAGAGGATTCTCCTCGTCTTGAGGTAGCTCAAGTATTTCATCTGAGCTGAGTGTTAACTCGGATACAGGTCTATTAATGATCTGATCTATCTACTCGGGAATATCTAGTCTCGCGAGCACCTTATCATATTGGTCTAACCTGGTTTGAACGCTACGTTCATAGTTATCGATCTCAGATTCTGTTAGACATAAGTCGTCTGTGACAGTATGATCGGCCTGGAGTAAATTCCTGTGGGACTCGATTACAGTCTTGATATAATCATATTTTTTGTTAGCGCTCCTTATGGAACTTGCTATTCTGTAGACGTAATCTGGGTCAGTTTCTACACAGTTGTCACATTTGATAAACTGTTTTCCTAGTTGAAGTTGAAGAGCTGTCAAGAATCTTGCATTCCTTTCTAGAGGATTCATTCTTGCGGTAAATTAAGCCTGATATTGCTTATGTAGCTAGTGGTATAGCTATGGTGTCTGCTCCTTGATGTAGAGCAGGTATAAGTATTGACAGCCTGATATTTCTTGAGGCTGGTTGTAATTTACCTCATTTAGAGGTTAGCTACCTACCTAATAATAAGCAACTAAGATTTGAGTGGTATCTTGGTCTCACTACAGGTGTTCCTCAGCTTAGCTCTTCTAAATCAGCCTCGGATGGGTAGTTGACTTACAGTAACACTCAAAGACATACATAGAAATATGCAATAAAATAATTACACAATAAATGGTTAATCCCACCCTTGATAGGGTCAGCACAAAAGAATAATATATGTGTCACTAACTAGCTCAAGCCTAGTCGTGAGACTACTTAAGAAACTACAACTATATTTAGTCTGTGCTTGTGCCAAATTCAACACAATCACAGCCTAAATTGCTACCTAATAAAGGTTGGCAAAGATTATATTATGGTGCAGTAATGTGCAAATAATTGTGCTGTGTTTTTTTTTTTTTTTGGATTTTATAGTTTATATACACTTGTATAATTATGTGTATAAGAAATTCAATGAACACAAGAGAATTAATTGTGTTTGGCAAGTATTCTACTGCCGTAAATATTATCTAACTGCTGAATGTACTCCTAATTGTGGAATAAAATGTTATCAGGGTTAGTAATGATTAACTAGTATGAGATCAGTAATTTATATTAGTATACTAGATCCCTAAATGTTAATGATCCACCGACTTGAGTGAATCAGTAATTATAACATGGATTCAGGCTATAATGGACAGTCTGCTGACAGCCATATATTGAAACATTGGTATAGCCTAAATGGTTAACACTTAATTGGTGTTAGTGATTAATATAAGGTTATGAGCTGTTGCTCCTGGTGACCTAAAGATTCTACTTCAGTATGAAGTGTAGGTCTAAATGTTGTGGGTAATTGGCTATGACCCACTAAAGCTACCTTATACATGAGGTGAAAGTAGCAATATGTTAGTGTGATCTAGACTAACTGATGTGTTACACTGTTAGTTGACACAATTAATTAAATAGTTACTCTAGCTTATATCACACAAGGATTAGTTATTAATGATTAATATTTTAATTATAAATTTAATGTCTATCCGGTTCGATAAGGACCATAATGTGGGACATTTGGGGCTTGAATCTAATTATTTAAATATTAATGTAGTAAATTAAATTACGAAGGACCACCCGCTTTTATAGTAAAGAGGGAAACTGAGAAATTATGATCATTAGATAATTCCAAGATGAAACCAGTAACTATGGATAAAATACTAGAGAATATGATCATAGAAATAATTAATGGGCTGTATAATTAAATGAATCAAACCCTCAAACACCTACATTGGGGGGTTATTGCTGGAACTCAGTACGTCTAGGAACTAGTGTGGTTCGTTCACTAATCCAAGATATAATAATCTAATCCTATGAATTATTATGAAATCAATGTCATTACCATTAATGGGAACATAGATTATGAGTATAATAATGATAATCACAATAAACACAAGTCAATCCAAAAAGAGTTCTGCATGTAAATAATTCCAAATAATTAATAAAGGAAAACAAAGGAATCTTAGCTTAATGACGATTCCTTTGTGTAATTCACGATGCTTCCTCTGACTCTCCTGGGCTCGGCTGGCTGACGAGTGGGATGGATTAACATGGGAGAATTCTTCTCACGTGCTGCAAAACAAATATTTACAGTAGCAACTAATTAAACTACTGAATCTCTATGTTCAAGAAATTAATGTTAATAGGAGATAATGGGTAATAACCTGTGGTTTGGTGTTGGTATACGTCGTCACGACAAATCACTCAGCTACTATTCTACACCTTATACGATGCATCAAATAAGGATAAGATACTTAGCTAATAAGGGCATTGTATAAGTTTTAAGATTGCCGAAATTCGCGCCCTAGGCTCTGGCTTCACCTATCCTGGATAATGGCGCGCTTCACTAGCCGGTCACGTGTAGTCAAGAACCAGATTAAAAAGGTTCCTTATATTACACTGACACCAGTTGAAGATATTGTCTGGAAGGTGGTTCACGCCTCACAGTGGTGACTTTCTTCTGAGGATGGATAACGTTTACCCTGATGACTGGGTAATGGCGTCTCCTCGTGAGCACGACGCAAACAGGTCCGCTCGAGAGCGTATGCACACGTGTACTGGCGTGCCCTCCTTACCCACGCCGCGTCTCGCGTTCATTAGACAAATTATTGTCATGAATATTAGTATTTCTCGCATTTGTGCTTGAAATGTTGGAGACAGGACGGGTTTATTATTTAGAAGAGGGAAATATTATTATTTGCCAGTTTCGTGATAGTAAACATATATGGGAGACGAATTAATGTCTCTCCATGGCATTCACTTGTGACGTTAATTTTTATTACTAGATAACTGCTATGACTCTAACGCTCTATTCGGCTTTTAGTTGGAAGTCAATTTATCTGTAATTAATTATCACACAGAACGCCTTGGTTATAGAGAATCGAATTCAATTCTCAGATACATTGGATATAATGTGTCTATTGTAATGAAATCTGACGCAATACTGGCGTCGGGTGACATGAGAATTCTAGCCTATTGCACAGATGAAATTATTAGTACATGTGAATTCTACGTGGTGTTAATTTTACTTACTACAATAATCAGCAGAGTTAGTAATAATTAATGAGAATACAACAGTGTTGTATTCGGTGTTGGAAATTTTCAACACTAGGTATGGTGAGGACCGTGATGCTGGTGGTGTGGACCTGGAATGGTGAGGACCGTGATGCTGGTGGTGTAGACCTGTTATAGGGAGGACAATGATGCTGGTGGTGTGTGGACCTGGTATGGTGAGGACCATGATGTTGATGGTGAGGACCATGATGCTGGTGGTTGTGTGGACCTGATATGGTAAGGACCGTGATGCTTATAATTTGGACCTGGTATGGTGAGGACCGTGATGCAGGTGGTGTGGCTCTGGTATGGTGAGGACCGTGATGCTGGCGGTGTGGACCTGGTATAGTGAGGCCCATGATGCTGGTGGTGTGGACCTGGTATGATGATACCATGATGCTGGTTGTTTTGACGTTGTATGGCGAGGGCCATGATGCAGATGGTGGTGTGGACCTGGTATGGTGAAGACCATGATATGGTCTTCATGATATGGTACAGGTATGGTGAGGACCATGATGCTGGTCGTGGTGTGGACCTGTTATGGTGAGGACCGTGATGCTGGTGGTGGTGTGGACCTGGTATGGTGAGGACCATGATGCAGGTGGTGTGGACCTGGTATGGTAAGGACCATGATGCTGATGGTGGTGTGGACCTGATATGGTGAGGACCATGATGATGGTGGTGTGGACCTGGTATTGTGAGGACCATGATGCTGGGGTGGTGTGGACCTGGTATGGTGAGGACCATGATGATGGTGGTGTGGACCTGGTATTGTGAGGACCATGATGCTTGTGGTGGTGTGGACCTGGTATGGTGAGGACCATGATGCTGGTGGTGTGGACCTTGTATGGTGAGGACCCTGATGCTGGTGGTGGTATGGACCTGGTATTGTGAGGACCGTGATGCTGGTGGTGGTGTGGACCTGGTATGGTGAGGACCTTGATGCTGGTGGTGTGGACCTGTTATGGTGAGGACCATGATGCTGGTGGTGGTGTGTATCTGGTACGGTGAGGACCGTGAAGCAGGTGGTGTGGACCTGGTATGCT
The DNA here is from genome assembly GCF_040958095.1 of Procambarus clarkii. NCBI lineage: Eukaryota > Metazoa > Arthropoda > Malacostraca > Decapoda > Cambaridae > Procambarus > Procambarus clarkii. Next base: position 31,351,894 of record NC_091200.1, read on the forward strand.
GAGGACCATGATGCTGGTGGTGGTGTGGACCTGGTATGGTGAGGACCATGATGGTGGTGGTGTGGACCTGGTATGGTGAGGACCGTGATGCTGGTGGTGTGGATCTGGTATGGTGAGGACCATGATGCAGATGGTGGTGTGGACCTGGTACGGTGAGGACCATGATGCTGGTGGTGGTGTGGACCTGGTATGGTGAGGACCATGATGCTGTTGGTGTGGACCTGGTATAGTGAGGACCATGATTATGGTGGTGTGGACTTGGTATGGTGAGGACCGTGATGCTGGTAGTGGTGTGGACCTGGTATAGTGAGGACCATGATGCTGGTGGTGGTGTGGACCTGGTATTGTGAGGAACATGATGCTGGTGGTGTGGACCTGGTATGATACCTGGTTGATTACCTGGTTGATGGGGTTCTGGGAGTTCTTCTACTCCCCAAGCCCGGCCCGAGGCCAGGCTTGACTTGTGAGAGTTTGGTCCACCAGGCTGTTGCTTGGAGCGGCCCGCAGGCCCACATACCCACCACAGCCCGGTTGGTCCGGCACTCCTTGGAGGAATAAATCTAGTTTCCTCTTGAAAATGTCCACGGTTGTTCTGGCAATATTTCTTATGCTTGCGGGGAGGACGTTGAACAACCGCGGACCTCTGATGTTTATACAGTGTTCTCTGATGGTGCCTATGGCACCTCTGCTCTTCACTGGTTCTATTCTACATTTTCTTCCATATCGTTTACTCCAGTACGTTGTTATTTTACTGTGTAGATTTGGTACTTGGCCCTCCAGTATCTTCCAGGTGTATATTATTTTATATCTCTCTCGTCTTCTTTCTAGTGAGTACATTTGGAGGGCTTTGAGACGATCCCAATAATTGACGTGCTTTATTGCGTCTATGCGTGCCGTATATGTTCTCTGTATTCCCTCTATTTCAGCAATCTCTCCTGGTCTGAAGGGGGAAGTGAGTACTGAACAGTACTCAAGACGGGACAACACAAGTGTCCAACCATTGTGATGGGATCCCTGGATTTGAAAGTTCTCGTAATCCATCCTATCATTTTTCTGGCTGTCGCAATATTTGCTTGGTTATGCTCCTTAAACGTTAGGTCGTCAGACATTGTTATTCCCAAATCGTTTGCATGCTGTTTTCCTACTATGGGTACATTTGATTGTGTTATGTACTCTGTATTATGTTTAAGGTCCTCATTTTTACCGTACCTGAGTACCTGGAATTTATCACTGTTAAACATCATGTTATTTTCTGATGCCCAGTCGAAAACTTTATTAATATCAGCTTGAAGTTTTTCAATGTCCTCAGCTGAGGTAATTTTCATACTGATTTTTGTGTCATCTGCAAAGGATGATACGAAGCTGTAACTTGTATTTTTGTCTATATCTGATATGAGAATAAGGAAAAGCAGCGGTGCAAGGACTTTACCCTGAGGTACAGAGCTTTTCACTGCACTTGGACTAGATTTTATATGGTTGACAGTTACTCGCTGAGTCCTGTTTGACAGAAAACTGAGTATCCAGCGTCCTACTTTACCGGTTATTCCAATTGACTTCATTTTGTGTGCTATCACGCCATGGTCACATTTATCGAAAGCCTTTGCGAAGTCTGTGTATATCACATCAGCATTCTGTTTCTCTTCTAATGCCTCAGTGACTTTGTCGTAGTGCTCAAGTAGCTGTTAGAGGCACGTTGGAGGAGCATGTATGTTGAGGAGCATGTTGCAGGTGGTGTGGACCTTGTATGGTGAGGACCCTGATGCTGGTGGTGTGGACCTGGTATTGTGAGGACCGTGATGCTGGTGGTGGTATGGACCTGGTATGGTGAGGAGCATGTTGCAGGTGGTGTGGACCTGGTATGGTAAGGACCATGATGCTGGTGGTGGTGTGGACCTGATATGGTGAGGACCATGATGCTGGTGGTGTGGACCTGGTATTGTGAGGACCGTGATGCTGGTGGTGGTATGGACCTGGTATGGTGAGGAGCATGTTGCAGGTGGTGTGGACCTGGTATGGTAAGGACCATGATGCTGGTGGTGGTGTGGACCTGGTATTGTGAGGACCATGATGCTGGTGGTGTGGACCTGGTATTGTGAGGACCGTGATGCTGGTGGTGGTATGGACCTGGTATGGTGAGGAGCATGTTGCAGGTGGTGTGGACCTGGTATGGTAAGGACCATGATGCTGGTGGTGGTGTGGACCTGGTATTGTGAGGACCATGATGCTGGTGGTGTGGACCTGGTATTGTGAGGACCGTGATGCTGGTGGTGTGGACCTTGTATTGTGAGGACCCTGATGCTGGTGGTGGTATGGTGAGGACCTTGATGCTGGTGGTGTGGACCTGGTATAGTGAGGACCGTGATGATGGTGGTGGTGTGGACCTGGTATGGTGAGGACCATGATGCTTATAGTGTGGACCAGGTATGGTGAGGACCATGATGCTGGTGGTGTGGACCTGGTATGGTGAGGACCGTGATGCTGGTGGTGTGGACCTAGTATGATGAGGACCAAGATGCTGGTAGTATGAACCTGGTATGGTGAGGACCGTGATGCTGGTGGTGGTGTGGACCTGGTATGGTGAGGACCATGATGCTTATAGTGTGGACCAGGTATGGTGAGGACCATGATGCTGGTGGTGTGGACCTGGTATGGTGAGGACCGTGATGCTGGTGGTGTGGACCTGGTATGGTGAGGACCATGGTGCTGGTGGTGTAGACCTGGTATGGTGAGGACCATGATGCTGGTGGTGAGTCTGGTATAGTGAATGAGAGGGGATGGTTTCACCAGACTAAACTTCCACTGGTTTTATATGCCTGTGGCGGACGGTGCACTTTGCAAGTGCACGGACCTAAGTTTGTAACCAGAACCCGAATCATCTTGTGTTTAGGCTCATGTGAGAGCCCCAGTCGTCAGCAATGCAGACCTAGTAGCTCGTCTCTGATTGGTTGAGAGGGGTAGGCCGCTGTGTGCCTCCCTCTGATTGATTCTTTTCAGGAGAACCCAGGAAGATGCTTTTAGCTTTGATGTCCATAGGGAATGGAAAGGATGGGGGAGGTAGAGGGATGGGGAGATGAAATTCAGGAAGAGGATGCGGGTGTAGAGAGAGAGGAGGTTTGAAAGTTCGGTGGCCTGTCCACCATCGGTTGACATTTGTGAATGTGTTGTTTGTTTGCGTATGTGTTATGTTGGGTTGTCAGTACATTGGCTGGGGGGGCTAGTGTTTGTGACCTTGTTGGTGTCCTAAAGCACTAGAGCCGATGGAGTTGGCTGAAGGAGGCTAATCTTAGAAACATCAGGGTAGTTACACTTCTGATGCCACGACAAATGGTTTTTTGGTTTTATATTTTTTTTGTAGGAGTTTTATTTATTTATTTATTATTTTTTTTTATTTTTTTTTTATTTATTTGTTTATTTATTTATTTATTTATTTTTCTTTATTCTTCATTTGGTGTAGATCGGGTCTGGGATGGGCCACTCATCTGGGTCGTCTGGCAGGCCGCTTAGTATTTGAGGTCTTGGGAAGGCCTCATCATGGATGTGTATGATCGCTTTTTGTTGGAGAGTGATTCTTCTGGTTCTGTGTGGTGGTTCGGGGATCTCGTAGTCGCTGGTGGTGTTTTCTGCTACGTAGGGATCTTCGGGGTCTGGGACATACATGTTCTTCATGCGGTACAGCTGTCTTCTGGCCAGGTAGCTGAACCTGATGTTCATTGGCTTCATGTTGAGCGTCTCATGGATTTGGTCAGTTCTTACCCTGTCCATCAGAGTCAGACCCTCCGCAAAGCGAAGTGCTTTGTTTTGTACTCGTTGGATCTTCAGCATGTTGGATTTGTTGGTGAGGTTCAGGGGAACGTATGGGTATTCCAAGCTCGGCCTTATGATCATTCTGTACAGATGGAGCTTGATGTGGGATGGGGCTTGCTTGAAACGGAAGAGCCTCGCCAGTGAGCCCCGGGCCATCGCTGTCTTCTGGGATACGTACTAGGAGGAGTTGAGTAGCCTGTTGAAGTTGTAACCGAGCACTGTGTTGGAGTTTGAGATGGCTATGGGTTCACCCCTGATTCCTATTCCCCCCTCATTTTCAATGGAGAAGGCCATACAGCCGACAGTGCTTAATTGGATCTTTTCTGGGTTAGTGGTGATCCTCCATTTCCTTTCCCAGTTAGCAGTCCTTGTTAGTTCTACGTTTGCCTTACGGGTTACAGTTGCATGCTTGGATGCTTGGGTTAGATGTTATTACGTGTGTTACGTCGTCCGCAAATTGTACGATAATGGTGTCCCTATACTCTGGTTGGGGTAGGTCGTTTACAAAGATGTTGAAGAGAACCGGGCTCAAGCATGATCCTTGGGGGACTCCAGCTGTTGGGGTGAAGGCTGCGGCCTCTTTTGCCTTGAAGCTGGGGGTAACTTGTCTATTCTTAAGGAAATTTCTGATCAGCCGGAGGAGGGTCCAGTTTTGCGCTGGTAAGTCTGCTAATTTGTACACAAGACCATCGTGCCAGAGGCTGTCGAAGGCCTTGTGTACGTCCCTCGTCGCAATCAAAGCTACCTGTTTTTGCTTTCGAATTGAGCTTACGGCGTCGTAGATGATGTTAATTGCGTGCTGGGTTGATCTATGTGCTCGAAAGCCAAACTGCTTTTCTGTGAAGAGGTTGTTGTACTCCATGTAGTAGTTAAGACGGTTTGACATGATTTTTTCAAAGCACTTGCCTATTGTGTCTAAGAGGGAGATTGGACGGTAGTTGCCAGGTTGGTGGGGGGTCTTTCTTGGGTTTGGGAATGAATATCATCTTGGCTGACTTGAATGCTACAGGAATGTGACCCGATGCCAGCATAGCGTTGAATAGGTTGAGTATGGATTGCAGAAGATTGCCTGGTAGAAGTTTGATCTGCAGCGCTTTGATCCCTGATGGTCCAGGGGCCTTATCTCTGGTGCTTTTGATGACTCCTCTCATCTCTAGCATAGTTATGGGTCTTGTTAGAGGGTGGTCGTCTTCTAGGGTTGTCAGGTCTATCAGAGGGGTGCTGTGAAGGGAGGCGTCGTTTTCAGTTGTCCATTAGTTGACACGTTCAAAGTGAGCGTTGTTGAAGGCTCTGCTGTTTGAAGCCGTGAGTGTCTTTTTCCAAACTGCGCCCATGAGGTCAGCCTGATCCTGCGGGTTTTCTATTTTTTCTTGTTGCTCCTCTTCATCTTCGTCAAGGAATGTGTGTACGAGGTGGGTGAGGCTGGGGTTAACCGATCCCAAGAGCTGTCTGATCTCGCGCCAGAAAGCTCCCGGCTCCCTTTTGTACTGGTTGGCCTGTCTCACAAGGGTTCCCCAAATGTAGTTCTTGTGAGTCAGCGTTAGGTCTATGGTTTCCCTTCTGAGTGTTTGTAGGGTCAACGCTGGTGGCTGGCCAGTTTGGTAGTGGCTTTGGCAAGCTCGCTGGTACTCATTCATTTTGCCTCTGATTTCTCGGGTCGGTTTATATTGGTGGTAAGTCCTTGTGGTGGATATTTCACAAGTGGCCTCAGTTGCGAGCTGGATGCGGCTGTGGATGGTGTCTACTGCTTGGTCGATCGTTTGGGTTGAGAGGTTTTCGAACTCAATGATGGGGTCGTCAGCAAGGAAGGTGTCATATTCCCGGGCACGTATGGTTCCCAGTTTGGGCCTGGGTGGTGCCACATATCTGAAGGGGGTTGCTGGAGGGATGTGACCACAGGGATGTGATCCGACCCCACGTTCTTGCCTGGGGTTACTCTGCAGTGGAACAGGTCACAATCTCTGTTGGTCAGCACTATGTCGGGGGTGCCCCTCTGGTTGCCCGCAAAGAACGACTTAAAGTGGGGGCCTTGGAAGGAGAGGTCCCGGTTTTGCATTAAGTTGAAGAGCTGCCTTCCCTTGAGGTCTGGCCTGGCAGTAGCGTTGAATAAGGCCTGATGGTGGGCATTCAGGTCTCCTGCGTTGATAGTGGGGAGGTTCCTATCGAGCAGCTTGTTCAGAGGGATGGAGGGGAGGTAGGCCAGTCTAGGTGGTAGATATGCGGTGCAGACGATGAGTGGGCCGTGTGACGTGGTGAGTTCTATTGCAAGAAAGTGGTCATCTTCTATGAGGATGGGGCGGTACGAGAACCCTTTTCTTATTAGTATTGCCACCCCCACTGTACATCCCCCTGTTGACTTCCCTGGTGGAATATCCCCAAATGGAGATGTGCTGGTCCTGTCTAACCGCTGTTTCATTGAGTAAGATAATATCTGGGTTAAGTCTGGCTACCTCCAGAGTGAGGAGGTATCTGTTGTTAAAGTAATGTCTGATGTTCACCTGAAGGATTGTGATCCCCATTATTGGCTATGAGACGTATGTGTTTATTTGGCTCTAGCACCAGTGTTATTATATTCGGTTTGGCTGCTGCTATTTGTGGAGGTGGAGGGTAAATCTATTGAGCCAGGGATCTTGTTCCTGGTTCCGGCAAGGGATTGGTTGGGGTTGGGGTTTCCCATACGTTGCAGTGCCATTGAGGGGTCCTCAGTGTCACTGCTGTTCATGATGTCCACTTCCGTGGTGCTAGAGTCGCTCTCTAGTGGAGAATTAGGGGGGCTGCTTGCCCTTGCTCTGTCCTCAGGGGATGGGCTCCGGCTGTGAGTGTTGGTCCTAGGCCTCTTGGAACAGCGTTGTGTGGAATTTATTGTTGTGGGGCTGCGGTTTGAGAAGCGCCATTTCCTAGAGCCCCGGATGGGGTTCCGGATGGCAAGGGAGGCTGTGAGAGCTTTGAGTAAAGTCCCGTTTGGGATTGTTGTAGAAAGGGTGGACCTAGGTGTTTGACAGTTTGTCGGGGTGGAGGGACCGGGGTGGTTCTGGGAGTTTGGTGTCTCCTGGGCGTTGGTTGAGGTCTGGAGGCAGGGAGTACTAGGGTTGGGGTTGTTGGGTTGTGCTTGGGCCTGACCGGCAGTTGATGTGATGTTAGGAGTCAAGTAGGCAAGCGAGTCCTCAGACATATGGACAGGGGGCAGGCCATTGTCCTTCCTAAGAGAGTTCCAGAAACCTAGGAGCTTCACTGGGTTGTCTGGAAATTGGATTTGTGCAAATGTTAGGAGTTCGGCCCCTAAGCTGGACTTTGGATCGGTGTTTGGTGCAAGAGAGTTATGTGTTGAGGCCTGTTGTGTATGGTTCTGGGTTTGCTCTGGTATAACCGTGGGGATATGGGGATGTTGGATGCTTTGGTGTCCCCCTTGGGCGACCGACTGGGCCTGTTGTTGGTTAGGGGTACCCCAGGCATTTACTGGTGGAGGAGGGGCAGGAATGGTAATAGTTGCTTGTTGACGGGCTGCTGTCGCCGTTTCTTGCAATTGCTTGATTGCATCCTGCCTACGAGGACATAGATGCGAGATTGCAATATGTGCACCATTGCATAGAGCACATTTGGGTGTTGGGCTTCTGCATTCCCTGTAGCTGTGTTCCCCTGTGCACCTGCTGCACTTGGGGGTTCCATTGTTGCATGCACTGGAATAGTGGTCATACTGAAAGCATTTGAAGCATTGCTTGAGCTTGTAAAACCTCTGTGGGTTGATTTTGTCAGGTACAGCCTTGATGCCATATGCAGAAAAGCCTTCGGTGCAGACTTGTGTTGCTTGCTCCGGTGAAGCCAGAGTAAGTTTCAGTACTTGGTTGTTGCGTTGGGTTGTGAATCTGTGGGCTTGAAGTATTTTAACATCCCTGTTTTTTCTCTCTATTTCTTCAATTATTTCTTCAACTGAGTGAGCCATGATGATGTCATGGATCCTATGTACAAAGATGGTGCGTTGGGCTTGGAATTAGGCAGGAGGGTAGACAGTGATATTCTTCTCCCTTAGTTTGTTCAGGTTGTCGGTCGAAAGGAGGTCTGGGAGGTTTGCATTGGGTACCAACAAGATGGCTCCATTCGTTATTTTGTACACATTTTTGTAGGTAATCTGGGTGGTCTCATGAACCACCTCAAGTAGTTGGGCTGGAGTACGAACCCGGCCAGATTCGTCTGTGAATCTGACTTTGGTCGCCATAGCTTTGTGGGGCCAGGCAGCCTAGTCTAATCTATACTATGGTGGGTGGTTGTGAAGTGTCCAGGTAGACTAAGTGGATGGTGGGTGTTAGTTAGGCCGAGGCCTCTAACTTCTAGTTGCTAGGCAACTAGAGCTACTAGACAAGGTGGTAATTGAACCTATCGATAGCCTAAGCCTGCTACAAGGCTGTTAGTTGCCCGATCAAACCTCCGCGAGAATTTCAAGAACCCGGTTTTGGCTACCGCTCGGGAATGATCGTTTGGAATGGCGAAATACAAGAGGTAGAAACAGTTTATAAAGACAGCCTTATTCACACCTTAATTCTATGATTAGTAGGTTATGCATTGTGTATTGTGTAAGTGTGTGTGTGGTGTGTTGTGGTACAGGCAGGGAGAGAATGGGGGAGGAGGGGTGGGGAATGGGGGGGAGGGGCTGTGGGATGAAGGATGAGGATGGGTAGTTATTTTATTAGGACATCATACTGCTGTAAGCGTCTGTAGAGCTGGGTTGGTACACAGTACAGTTGCCACGGCGTGTCTTCACGCCGAGAGAGCTTGTAGCTGACTGGCAGTGTGTGAGGCTGGCTGCTATGCGGCCGGCCGGCTGTGATTGGCTGGCTGGCGCACCAATCCTGAGTGAGGTGGGCGGAGCCAACGCTCAGATGTTCCTGTAGGTGGCGGGAGCTCCTGGGAGCACGTCTGCTCTCGGTGGCTGCTGGCTGGCGACTCTCTGGAAGATGCTTCTTTGCTCAATTCGATCAAATTGAGTAAAGTAGACGTCGTGGCGGCTGACTACTCCACAAGCTCCACTCTCCACCTCAACTATGACGTCGTCTGCAGCAGAATACAATACGGCCGTCGCCGTTCGAAGGGGGAGAAAGATAGGGAGTGTATTGAGTAGAGATCTGGAACGTGGGTAATTTTACATACAGGCGGTCAATGTGCTCGTGGTGTAACGCGGGGTGGGGGGAACAGCTCTCTTTAGTCCATTATCCCACCCCTAGTTAACTATTCTAACGGGGGAGTGGGGGAAATAGCTCTTTCTTGTCCATTATCCCACTCCCCAGTTAGCTATTCTAAAGCTCCCCCCAGAGTCCCTATTGAAGCCTCTCTAATTCAGCACCTTGTGACCTAGATATTTGATTACCTAGGTATCACGAACACAAGGCATTGTAACCTGATCAGCTACCCGCGATTCAAGAGAACTCTAGAGCAATTCACAGCCACGAACGAATAAGAGAAAGGAAAGGAAAGAGATGAATAATGAAGTAATTAGTGAGGGTTTGGGGTGAGGAAGGAGGGAGGAGTGTGGTTAGGTAAAAGGGAGAGAGGGTACGGAGATGAATAGGATGTGGTGGTGGAGGTAGAATGGTAGATAGGTAGAAGTAGAAAAGTAGATAGTACAAGTAGAAGGTAGACTGCCACCATACATTCACAACCATTATATACAAGATAAGGAATAGATTAGCATGATTTAACTTGAATCGTGTTCCAGGCAAGATTCTCTCTTCTCACTAACTCTAGAGTACTCTACCCTTCAGTTTGCATATATCAGTAATTCCATACCATTAATCCATTAATCGGGAACACAATTAAAATCAAATTAAAAGTAAGTGAATCAATTATTTATTTAGAATGATAAATATTGGAATTCAAGCAATTGAACTGAAGGTTCATTATTAATGTAAAAAGTGAGTCACTACACCAGAATTCGAGACCATTACAGCCGTCTTCCCCCTGATAGTCACACAACACTAGTAAACACGACTACGCCACCTTTCATGTTCAACTCACCAAGTGTCTGCCTATAGCTTGATAGAGAGGGATGGGGGGGACTGTAGTTGACAGAGACTGTCCGACCCCGTGCGGCTGACAGCCTCTCGGTTCTGCTCTGCTGGCTGTTCTCCTGTCTTCTGTCTGTCTCTTCCTATCGGTCTATCTCTCGAGTGTACAGTACCCGGGGTATTTATTGGAGACCAACTAGCTAACTCCGCCCACAAGTAGATAGCCCCAGGCACTCTACCAAGCCACACCTTAAATTGGCGGCATGTTTGAAGGTTACCCCCCCCCCCCCTGGCTAGCCGCCTGCAATTATGAGATTAGCAGAGAGCAGGTCAACTTCCCGCGACCTGACCTTTGTCACTTGGTGGTCATTAACACGTAGAGGTGAGAGTTTATTAATTACTAGGGGCCGCCAACCTGGTGCCTCTCGAAATCTTGTCTGTGACTCCTGTACTATGTATATTTTAAATACAAAACACCTTTACGGTGTTACAGTGGGTCCCCACTCCAGTGATCATACAAACGTTTTAAATCCTGCTAGTGCCTTATAGCAGTCGTGAACGGGGAAATATCGTATTCAGAGGCAGGTTTTCCCATAGAAATTCGTGAAAATTAAAGCTAGACGTGAACGGGCCATTTGTGTACGAACGCACCGCTTCACCGGTGGGTCGGGGTGTAGATCCGAGCCGTGTGTTGTGTGAGAGGTTACGAGAAATGCGTTGAGCTATCCGTGTACGACCGTCAACACACGAGGCAATACCAGCTTAGCCTCTCCCTGGTATTGCTGACCAACCATCTACAAAGCAGGGGGTCTGTGTAGGGGGTGGGACACTGGGGTGCATGGATGTGAGCCGGCTGTGTAAATGAGAATAAATACCTTGTGTGTGTTTTTGGTGATTTTATCTTTAAGCCTGAATTCGAGGTCAGGTGTTCCGTCCCATTTGTTGGAAATTTCCAACACTAATACACTACTATTGTATTATAATAAATCATTATTATTATATGCTAACTACAGTAGTAACCAAATTTACTAACAGTAGTGTCAACATAAACTAACCATTATATCTGCATATTAATGCTAGAATTCTTACGAAATAAAGCACCAATATTGCGTCAGATTATGTCTAGTTAAAAACATTTATTACCAATGTGCTAGAGAATTGAATGTAGTTCTTTAAAATCATCAGTATTCCGTGTGATAATTATTTACGAATAACATAACTCCCAAATAATTCTAAATCGAGAGTTTTTAGTTACAATTGTTATCAAGTAATACTTTTTCTGTCACGCGTGAATGCCATGGAGGAAACTAAAATCTCCATTTCTCGTTTACCTCCATAAGACGAGAAAGCAATAATATTTAAATCCCTAGAATCAAAACCCAGTCCTTATTAAAGTATTTCAACCACGATTGCGCGAAATAGTATTATTCGTGATAAATAATTTCGGTGGTGAATGCGGGACGCGGGTTGGAAGAGGGAGGAGACGCCATTGTGGAGCCAGTTTGTGCAGCGTGCGTGCTTGGACAGGGGAAAGTCTTGGCGTCAGAGTCTGAGACACGTGGCGTTGGGGAGTTATCAGCAAGAATTACACTGATACCCAACTAATAACGAATAATTATTCTTCCACGTGCTCCATAGTGCTCGGCCAATCAATAACACGTCGAGAATCAAGCCAAAACTCTCAATCACATGTACAACACCATGGAAGTCTGGGACTAATAGACACGATATCGGCAGACTTCAGCAGTTACTGCGCTCATGCTAAGTATATTTTCTTTCTTGATGCATCATTAGAGATTGTATATTTCGTGGGTAGTCTGTCGTTATATAGTGGGACGACACCAAATCAAACGTTAGTACCGCATTAATATTTATTTTCTGTTTTCATAAATATTGAGATCTAAGTAGTCTAGTTCAATGCTACGTAATATCCTTTAAATTACAGCTCGTATGTGAGGAGTCAACGAGTCGTTAACTGTATTCGTGTTATTCACCTCTAATGGCTTCTATGTGGAGATCCTGAGATCACGAGGACGAAGCACGAACGATGTCATAGAAATCGTCTTAAAGCTAAGACTTTTTGTACACATTTAATTATTCCATTTTATTATACAAATTCACAAGATTATCATATCGAATATTTTACCATATGATTATTGGAAATTGATGTGTTTACTTAGATGATTGCTCTTTAATTTTAATAATCATTAATATTCTCTATTTGAATTTACCTATTGATTCTATAATATTTTAGGTCATAATATTATTTACTTAACAATGAACTAGTGACGAACCACACTAGTTCCTAGACGTATATGAAGTTCTAGCAATACCCCCCCCCCCATGTAGGTGTTTGAGGCTCTGACTTTAGTTAATTAATCATACAGTCCATTATTTATTTAAGTGATTATTCTTTCTAATACCTATCCATAGACACTGGTTCTTCCTTGTGTTTTCGAATGATCACTTTTTATTAGTGTCCCTCTTTACTCAAAAGTGGGTGGTCCTTCGTTATTAAATTAAATAATTAAATAATTGAGTCAAGCCCCAGATATCCCACACCATTGTCTCCAAGTACCCGGTGGGGTGAGGTGAAGTGGGAACGTGTGAAATTTTCACCCTTATTGACATTCATGTCAGTCCAGACGGATTTAGACTGGTGTAGACAGGTGTCCCTGTATGTGTGTGTGTTAGTGAGTACACACGGGAACAAAGTTTACATAGATTAGCCAAGGACTGTGAGGGATGTCCAAGTAATATTTATATTCCACTCTGGTAGAATTATAGTAATTCATTCGCGATGTTTATTGTGTTCCATGTGATGTAATCTCTTGCAGGTGTGGAAATCCAGTACTGGTCATCATAAGTGCACAGGTAATAGTGTCTGTGTGTAGCACCAGGGATTCCTGGCATTTGATTATTGTGGAGTGATAAGAGAGTGTGGTTATTTTCATGTTGTGTTCCCCAAGATTGTGACAAGTGTGGTTGTATATATATGTAGGTTCGTGACTGACGTGCTAATATATATGTAGGTTCGTGACTGACGTGTTAATATAATTTTTCATAGACTTTTGTGGTGAGCGAAAAGGCTGTCGGGAGTGACAGCCGACCGCTCAGTCGAGTAACGTAATTCTCAGGAGTCATTATCGATCGCGGGATCGATAATGAGAGTACCATTATCAAGTGTAATAATGCGATAATTAGAGTATCATTATCAAGTATAATCACTATTCGAACCTTGTGGTCATTGTTACGGACCCGAGCACAGAGCAGTGACGACCACGCCATCTGTGGGTCAGCTCCCGAAACCCCCTCCAAATGGACGGCGCCATCAAGTGAGGACGAGAAATACCAGCCACAAGGGCTAGTTTCCCATCCTGATCAGCTCATAACACAGCCGCTGCTGACCTCTGGTGAGGTGGCGCTCAGACAGCAACGCCATCTATGGAGTGGATAGGTGGGCGTTTTGGTCTGAGCCGGTAAGTGACATGCCCTAGTGTGTAATCGTTACTGATGACGTGTCTGATTACAGAGTCGACCTGGGACTGCTGTAATGGAAGTTGGATCAGTCTACCCAGGTGTTATGATCTCAGCCTACAGGAGAAACGAGTCTCCCTCCTTGAGAGTTATTCGTCAAGCCTGACCTAACTAGAAGGTCTAGCAAATATTGAGGTGATAACGCATATGTAAAATAGTTGCTTGGATATGTGTAACAGTTTGAGATTATGGGCAATGCAGAAGAAAATAGATAAATGACTGGCTAGGAGATGTGGACATTTTGCTGGAGGCGTGAGGCTCGCTTCTGGAGGACCTTGACCTCACTTGAGTGCCAGACATCGCAGGGGGAAGCCGCGCTCCGTTTGAGCTCCCGCCAGAAGGGAACCCCTAGTGATATATCTCGAAGAGAAGAGAAGTGTGCGGACGTACCAGCTGTGGAATCGAGCTGGGAACGTTGTGGTCTCAAGTCCTGGTCGACGAGCAGATATTAAATCGCCCAGAAGCGTTATTGTGGGCTGTGTGGAGCGCCCTGACCAGACGCCGTCAGAGGAAAAGCGCCCTCGATCAGTTAATCTGTGGTAAGCACGATATACGCCAGTTCATAGTGATCACTTGTAGATGGTCGTGTGCCCAGCGACAGTAGCGATGTTTATTTATAAGTTAGACATGTTTTAATAAGGCAGAAAGCCTGAAATAAGAGAGTGGAGAGGGAGGAACACGGAGCGACGTCCGCCCCCTCTGAGCGCTGGCGGACGACTGAGGGAGCCCGGCTCCGGATGGAGGAAGACCCTCCCAGCGAGTGAGGACCGCCGCCAGGCGAGGTGGAGTATGGACCCGCCCAAAACGGGGGAGTCCACTCTCACTGTATGTAGAGAACAGATAGAGGTTTGAGGCAAACATATTGTGTGAATATTTTTTGTTTATGTGTTAAAGGGGAACATTTTATTGGAATGTCGATGGGTTGCAGGTTTGTTCTTTGGGAAAGAAGTTGCTGAGAACTTCGAAGCCAGCAGATGAAGTAGCTGATGAGACTCCAAGGTAGCGGAGCAGAGGACCTCGAGCTGTGAGGAGAAGCAGCAGTGAAGAGGAGTGTCACGTGCTTCTGTAGAGGTGGTGAAGCACCGTAGTTACTCAAGGAAACTTCATGATAGCAGCCTGGAGGAGCTGCAGAGGATCCTGGTAGTGAAGCCCGGAAGAACCTAAGGATATTAGGGTTGTGAACTTCCAGAGGTGGAAGGGGAAGTTCTGGTGGATTACTTATAGGGAGTTGATAGTGTTTGGTTGTCAGTAGCGTGCAAGGCGCAGTGAGAGGTGAGTGACTGTTGGCATTCTTATGTCAAGGAGTTTTTTTATACTGAAGTATCAATTAACATTTGTACTGGTATATGTTATTGCATTCAAATGCTGATTTTCTATATATACATTATCTTGCTGATAGTGCAACAGTGTATGTAGGCTTGACCAACTTGAGGAGGTTAATAGTATCAGGTGGTGAACCAGGAGATAGGATACCACTGGATAAGCTGATAATAGAGTTCTGATGGTGTTGGAGTGCAACCTGATTGTGATTATCGAGTATAGGATTCATTATTATTATATGTGTGTATGTATCGTGTATGTGCTTTGTCCAGTAAATGTGTCACAATTTGCTGGTGTTTGCCCTTGTCCTAGTGAGGCTTCCCAGGAGGTAGTAAAGAAGGAGAGAGAAAGAACCAAGAACCACTGCTGTGGACAGGGTAGGAGGTAATACTAGTAAGTCATAGGGGATTGAGGAGATCATATCTTATCTAAGGAGAGAGTGGGGAGTCACAGCGGCTCAAGTGGGTGTGTGCACGTGACAACGAGGCTAAGTGTTGGAGCCGCATCCCCTAAGCGTGTGACGTTGAGCCCCTCTCCAAGAGCCAGAAGCGCCAAGGGTGATCTCCTAGTATAAGCACTCTGCCGAGTTGTGGGTTGGGTTGTCCATAGAGAAGGATCAACGACGACAACACCAACCAACCCACAGTCTATGATAAATTGGGGGCCTGTCCGAGAGAGTGAACTGACACACCCACACCCTGTCCAAGAGTGGATTTGTACACCCTTGCTGAAATAGATAAACTGTGTGACCGCAGGTGTTTATTCTCTCTTGGGAAGACTCACAGGACAAAGATGGATAAGGTGCAAGCATTTGTGGAGTCAGGCAAGCCTGAGGACTTGGAAGGTTGCACGAGGGATCAATTGAAACAAATAGCAGAAAAATGTGGCATCAGGTTGAAAGCATCTAAAGTAGCTGGGATGAAGGATGAGATCCTGAGGCAGTTGAGAGCCAAAAATGAAGCGGCAGAACAAGGAGCCCAGAAAGGAGCTGAAAGTGGAAAGGAGGATGATGGGCAGGATGAAGTGAGATCCCAGGGATCGAGTAGGAGCAGCAAGAGTAGCCGCAGTAGTAGGAGTAGCCGAAATAGGAGCTTGGAGAGATTCCAGTTAGAGCTCCAGATCCAACAACAGCGTGAGGAGAGACAGTTCCAGCTGGAAAAGATGAAATTAGAACTCCAGATGAAAAATGAAGCCGAGAAGGAAAAAGAGAAAACCAGGCTGGAAGTAGAAAAAGAGAAAACCAGGCTGGAAGTAGAAAAAGAGAAAACCAGGTTGGAAGTAGAAAAAGAGAAAACCAGAGTAAGAGAACTGGAGTTGGAACAAGAAAAAGAAAAAGCCCAGGTCGAAAAAGAAAAAGAGAGAACAAAACAAATGCAGATAGAAGCGAATAGAACCTTGGCTGAGCAAAGGATTGAACATGGGTTGCCAGAGAGCACCACCCAGGTATCACACCCACCAGATGTTAGGGTTAGGGAGAAGGACATTCCCTTGTTTGTGCCCGAAGAGGCAGAGAGCTTCTTCGAGCATTTTGAGAAAGTAGCTAGCATCAAAGAGTGGCCACAGGAGGAATGGGCCCAGCTGGTCCAGTTAAGATTGACCGGTGCAGCCAGGGAGGCATACACCCAATTGTCACTGGAAGAGTGCCAGGATTACGCCACAGTAAAGAGCAGCATATTGCGCTCGTTTCAGCTAACCCCAGAAGCTTATAGGAAGCGCTTCAGAGAAATGATCAAAGTTGGAGCATGTACGTTTGCTGAGACAGCAAGAGATCTGGAAAGACGATTCCAGAAGTGGATTGAGGCTGCTGGAGTTGGATCTTATGCTGACCTGAAGCAACTGATGGTCATGGAGAAGTTCTTGGAGATGATGCATCCCGAAACAAAGTTCAAGGTCCAAGAAGCAGGGATAATGGAGGTGAAAGATGCCGCAGATAGGGCGGATATGATTACTGAAGCATACAAGAGCTTGAGGGAGAACAGAGTGAGAAGTGAGGCGAGACGCAGCAATAGCAGATCCAATGGAGTCTGGGGAGGAAGAAATTATGAGAGACCCAGAAGAGTCTGGGGTGAGAAAAATTTTGATAAATGGGCAGATAAAAGTAAGTACCCTAAAACTCAGAAGAGTAGGTCGCGCACTTCATCTGAAAGTGAAGATGAAGGAGCTAAACGAGAAGCTAATCGTTATCCGGGAAATCAAGAGTCCAGTAAAGCTCCACAGAGTACAAGTGTACCTGGCCCGAGGAATTCTCATGCGAGTGGACAGAGTCAGAGCTACTCTGGTACATATAGAAGAGACTTTTCCCAGATGAGATGTTACAATTGTAACGGATTGGGTCACGTGATGCGAGATTGTCGGCAGGGCAAGAGAGTTGTGACCCTGGCCATGTGTGACCCCCAAAGTAAATATACTAATGTGTTCCGAGACAAACCACAGAAGATGAACTTAGTGAACGAGAGGTATAGGCCGTTCATGAGCAAAGGTTGGATCAGTATAGGAGGCCAACCTGAGGTAGAAGTTGGTATCTTAAGAGATACCGGAGCTAATCAGAGCTTGATTACGAGAAGCCTGATTGGGAATGATCGACGGTTAGCTGGCAGTGGGAAGATGAAAGTATATGGGTTATTGTCTGAGAGTGACATGCCCGTATGTACTGTCCAGCTAAGGTCGGAATATGTGTCGGCAGAGGTGATGTTGGGAGTGTGCCCCGACATACCTGTTCCAGGAGTTCAAGTGATCCTGGGGAATGACTTGTGCGGGACAAAGGTGTTGCCGAGAGTCGTAGCGGAGACTGTGCCAGAGGAGTGCCCAGAAGGCCACTGCACGGGTGGGACACCTGAGAGTGTGAACCTGACTGACATCCGAGGAGATGAGTCAGGAGACCGCCAAGCCATTGAAAACCCTGTCTCGGTAGTGACGAAGGCAGAGGTGGCCGACAAGGAAGACGCTGGAGAAGATGAGACAGTGTCAATTAAACCAGTAGAAGATATTGATGTAGATATAGCATGGCTGTTTGATGAAGGTCCAGCCCAGAAAAATGAAGTCTCGGTGAGGTCAAAAGTGAAGATGGCCCAGCCGAAGAAGAATACTGTGGAGAGAGTTGACCTGAGTAGAGCCCAGACTGCTGAAACTAAGAGTCGGAAGGTGAATGCAACTGTGCTGAGTATGAATGAGGAAAGATGTGGACATACTGAGGACGGGAGTAGAGCGTCACGTTGTCCACGAGCACAGAGGCATAGGGATAGTGGAGTTAAGTTGTTTGAGATGTCAGGAGTTGACATGTTTCACAGAAAACGTAGAGTAGAGATAATGAAGAAGAGTAGTAGCCGAGAAAATGAAAGGAGAAGAGACAGTATGTGTGGAGAGATGCTTACGAGCACTCTGGGAGAGGCAAAGCGACATGTATGGTCGAGTGCTGTTGGATGTAGTGCAGTGCTCGAAGAAACTTTTAGGGAACGAAGAAGAGTTGAAGGAGAAGAAATGGAGTGGTATAGAGGTGAGAAGTGTGAGAAGAGGATGATGATGCAAGCATGGATGAATAGAAGAAAGCCGAGGACTCGATGGAGGTCAAACAAGACGATGTCTTGGACAAATGAGGAGACGAAAGGGAGGATAGTTGGTGAAGACGAGGGAGTGAAGTATGATGACAGGAGACGGAAGTATAATGGCAGTAGATGGAAGTATGAAGACGACAGAGGAGGTACAGACAGTAGATGTCTGACTCTGGACGTGAAGAGAAGAAGACGAGGAAACGGAGGGTGGAGACAGTAAGTAGAGTGGACCAATGGATTGCAGGCGTCCAAGGAGGACAGCCTAGCCAAGAGGTGCTAGAGAAGTCAAATCGTTTGTGAGAAGACCATGTTTCTGGAGAGTTGTGAGCCGGATGTTGCAAGGAGCAACGAACTAATTGTAGACTCCTAAGGGGGTACGTAAGCAGATCAACCGTTCGAATCAATCGGTTGAAGAAAGAGACAGTCTAGTGGCGGATGTATTATCCCGAGCTTTGCCACTGGAATAACTCTCAAAAATAAGGGGAGGGGAGTGTTATGATCTCAGCCTACAGGAGAAACGAGTCTCCCTCCTTGAGAGTTATTCGTCAAGCCTGACCTAACTAGAAGGTCTAGCAAATATTGAGGTGATAACGCATATGTAAAATAGTTGCTTGGATATGTGTAACAGTTTGAGATTATGGGCAATGCAGAAGAAAATAGATAAATGACTGGCTAGGAGATGTGGACATTTTGCTGGAGGCGTGAGGCTCGCTTCTGGAGGACCTTGACCTCACTTGAGTGCCAGACATCGCAGGGGGAAGCCGCGCTCCGTTTGAGCTCCCGCCAGAAGGGAACCCCTAGTGATATATCTCGAAGAGAAGAGAAGTGTGCGGACGTACCAGCTGTGGAATCGAGCTGGGAACGTTGTGGTCTCAAGTCCTGGTCGACGAGCAGATATTAAATCGCCCAGAAGCGTTATTGTGGGCTGTGTGGAGCGCCCTGACCAGACGCCGTCAGAGGAAAAGCGCCCTCGATCAGTTAATCTGTGGTAAGCACGATATACGCCAGTTCATAGTGATCACTTGTAGATGGTCGTGTGCCCAGCGACAGTAGCGATGTTTATTTATAAGTTAGACATGTTTTAATAAGGCAGAAAGCCTGAAATAAGAGAGTGGAGAGGGAGGAACACGGAGCGACGTCCGCCCCCTCTGAGCGCTGGCGGACGACTGAGGGAGCCCGGCTCCGGATGGAGGAAGACCCTCCCAGCGAGTGAGGACCGCCGCCAGGCGAGGTGGAGTATGGACCCGCCCAAAACGGGGGAGTCCACTCTCACTGTATGTAGAGAACAGATAGAGGTTTGAGGCAAACATATTGTGTGAATATTTTTTGTTTATGTGTTAAAGGGGAACATTTTATTGGAATGTCGATGGGTTGCAGGTTTGTTCTTTGGGGAAGAAGTTGCTGAGAACTTCGAAGCCAGCAGATGAAGTAGCTGATGAGACTCCAAGGTAGCGGAGCAGAGGACCTCGAGCTGTGAGGAGAAGCAGCAGTGAAGAGGAGTGTCACGTGCTTCTGTAGAGGTGGTGAAGCACCGTAGTTACTCAAGGAAACTTCATGATAGCAGCCTGGAGGAGCTGCAGAGGATCCTGGTAGTGAAGCCCGGAAGAACCTAAGGATATTAGGGTTGTGAACTTCCAGAGGTGGAAGGGGAAGTTCTGGTGGATTACTTATAGGGAGTTGATAGTGTTTGGTTGTCAGTAGCGTGCAAGGCGCAGTGAGAGGTGAGTGACTGTTGGCATTCTTATGTCAAGGAGTTTTTTTATACTGAAGTATCAATTAACATTTGTACTGGTATATGTTATTGCATTCAAATGCTGATTTTCTATATATACATTATCTTGCTGATAGTGCAACAGTGTATGTAGGCTTGACCAACTTGAGGAGGTTAATAGTATCAGGTGGTGAACCAGGAGATAGGATACCACTGGATAAGCTGATAATAGAGTTCTGATGGTGTTGGAGTGCAACCTGATTGTGATTATCGAGTATAGGATTCATTATTATTATATGTGTGTATGTATCGTGTATGTGCTTTGTCCAGTAAATGTGTCACAATTTGCTGGTGTTTGCCCTTGTCCTAGTGAGGCTTCCCAGGAGGTAGTAAAGAAGGAGAGAGAAAGAACCAAGAACCACTGCTGTGGACAGGGTAGGAGGTAATACTAGTAAGTCATAGGGGATTGAGGAGATCATATCTTATCTAAGGAGAGAGTGGGGAGTCACAGCGGCTCAAGTGGGTGTGTGCACGTGACAACGAGGCTAAGTGTTGGAGCCGCATCCCCTAAGCGTGTGACGTTGAGCCCCTCTCCAAGAGCCAGAAGCGCCAAGGGTGATCTCCTAGTATAAGCACTCTGCCGAGTTGTGGGTTGGGTTGTCCATAGAGAAGGATCAACGACGACAACACCAACCAACCCACAGTCTATGATACCAGGGCAGCCGTCTTGTCTCCAAGAGTTTGCTGTAGCAGCTGTGAGTCGCCCCCCGGATGAACACTGTGGTGTTACCCTGCCTGTGACGTGGCAGTTGAGGGATTGTAGTACCCGGGACTGACTGGTGGAGATGCTTAACCACTGGGGTGTTGTGGCAAAGAGAGTGGTCTGTGGGATCACACGAGGCTCCTGACTAGGGTTCGCGACCTTAGTATCGATCGTGGAGTGGCCTAACCAGCGTCGCTGTTCGGAACCTGCCAGCTATCGGCTGGACTTGTGGTTGATGGCCTCCACGACGGTGCCCCCAGTGGAACTCTGATTTGGCTGGCCTGTGGCCAGGGTAGACTCGTCAAGATTGAAGGATTCATCATAAGGCCACAAGAGCACCAAGAGCTTAGCATCGTGAGCACCGTGAACGTCCAGGGTCTTCAGAAGAAGACTACGTTGTGCATTCTAGTGTTTATATCCCCCCCCCCCCCCCCGTGTAATCGTTTATATAGTATTTATGGTGAATGGTATTAATTATATTATTAAGTTTCTGACTTTATTTCCCTTTCCCTTTAATTTACTTGTGTTACGGATCTCATCCCTTGAAAGCCACTACTGGCTTGGGGCCGGATACCCTTCCTCTAGCAACATCAGAGTAAGAACCCGGTTGCGACCCGAGAGGGCCGTAACATAATTGGCATCCGCAGCGGGATCCGGTCCCTTGTCAAGTATGTTTGACAGGGGTGGTGAAGTGGCGCAATCCCTGTAAATAATTCCCCCTGTGTGTGACTATTAGGACGTTATACGTCCTGTGCGGTGCTCAGAGTGACTAAGTGCAATATTGTGCAGTGCGGTGCTCGCTGGGATTAAGTGCAATATTGTGTAGTGCGGTGCTCGGTGTGATTCAGTGCAATATTGTAGAGCGAGGTGCTCGCTGTGATTAAGTGCAATATTGTAGAGCGATGTGCTCGCTGTGATTAAGTGCAATATTGTGTAGCGCGGTGCCCGGTGTAATTACGTGCAATATTGGCAAGTGCAGTGTTTGGTGCGATAAAGTGCAATATTGACGTAGAACAGTGCTCGGTGCGTTAAGTGCTAAAGTGGAGCGGTGTGTTAAGTGCTAAGTGTTCCATCTGTGACAATGGCAGAAAAAGCTACCATCGACGATCTGGACGATGTTCAGGCCTTTCTGAACAGGGAGGACTGTCTTGCCAGATTGAAATATCTGGGAAAACAGGAACTTGTACTGGTGAGTGCCTACCTGGAGATCAAGATCCGTGCCAGTGATTCCCGTGTGGAGATCTTGTCCATGGTTCACCGGCATTTGAAGGCCGATGAGAAACAAGAAAGTGAGGCACAAGGAACAAAAGAAAGTGAAGAAGTAGCTTCCACTGAAAAGGAAGATAAAGGCAGTGACATTGACAATGATGCAGGTGAGCTGAACATAAGTTTACTTACAGTCAAAATGCGTGCCTTGGAAATAAATCGTGAAATTGAATGGAAGAAATTAGAAATAGAACGAGAATTGAAAGATAAAGAATTAGAAATGAGGCGTTTAGAATTAGAAGAAAGGAAAGAAGAGCGAGAAAGAGAAAGAGAAGAGAAACGAGAAAGAGAAGCGCAAGAGAGAGAAGAAAAGGAAAAAGAGAGACAACATGAGCTAGAAGTATTTCGATTAGGCGGTGGTCAGAGACAAACAACTGGAACAAGTATTTTCGATCCGGTGAGGAACATCAAAATGGTCCCGAAGTTCAACGAGAAGGAAGTGTCGAAGTTCTTCGTGGCCTTCGAGAAAGTCGCTGCCTCTTTGGAGTGGCCAAGGGAGAATTGGGCCATCATGATACAGTCAGTCTTGACTGGGAAGGCCCAAATCGCCTACTCCACGTTGTCCCTTGACGACTCCTGCGATTATGACAAGGTGAAGAAGGTAGTGCTAATGGTGTACCAATTGGTCCCGAGGCTTACAGGCAGAAGTTCAGGAACCTGAAAAAGACCTCAGAGCACACTTTCACCGAATTCGCCACAATCAAGGAGCGACTTTTCCAGAAATGGTGTACCTCTCGGAAGGTGGAGACCAAAGAAGACCTCGAGCAGCTCATACTGTTAGAGGACTTCAAGGACTGTCTGTCGGGAGATCTGAAGACGTACTTAGAGGAACAGCAGGTAGAGACCTTGAGTGCGGCAGCCACCATGGCTGAGGAATACATCCTGACGCACAGGCCTTCTGCTAAGTACGTCCCGAGGAATTACCCCCGCCAGTTTGATAAACCTCATCAGGAAGAGGAGAGACCCGTCCCACGAAGCGCTGAGAAGACGCCCCCAAGTAGCCCTCGAAGGACTAGTCCTAACAGTCCGAAACACCGGAGTCCGAGGAGGAATATGGTGTGCTGGACTTGTGGGCAGAAAGGGCATGTAGCTGCTATGTGCCGAGGCAGAAGAGGAAGCGGCCCACGTAGGGAGGTGATGTTAGTGAGCTGTGTGACAACACCAGTAGGAAGCCGGTCTATGACTACACAGGAAGAACCAAGTTTGTTCGCCCCTCACACTTCAGGCGGGTATGTATCGAGTGATCATACTGGTAGGTCAGTTGTAGTGCTCAGAGATAGTGGAGCAGCCCAGTCCCTGATCGTGAGAAGCTGTTACCCGAGGGAGTAAGTGTGGATGGGAGACCAAAGGTTGTCCTGGTTGGGTTTCCTAAGACGCAGTACATCGCCCCCTTAGTACCGGTATATCTCGACTCGCCTTACTTCAGCGGCACATGTGCATTGGCAGTAGTCGATACCCTCCCTATAGCTGGGATTGACGCGATACTAGCCAACGACTTGGTGACAGATTGGAGCACCAATCATCCCAAGATTGTGGACGAGTCGGCCGGAACAGCAAGGTCTGAGGTAACAGCAGGCAGTGGTAATATCCTGGTACAGTCAGACCCGGAATCGGGTAACATGTTTAATTTGTCCTCTCACCCGCAGATCGACAGCATTATAGCAGAGTCTCCTGATTCTTCTCCCGACGAGGAACATACGATTACAATGACTGAAGCGACTGAGCGAGAAGAGAGGCCTCGTGTACAAGCACCCACGAATACCAAAGAGTCTGGAGCGAAGGCGGATGTGTACTTGCGGTATGGCAAGTTACAACGTTCATTGAACCGGCCAGAGATTCCCCAGACGTCAGAGGTATGTGAGGTATGTTCGAAAGGTCTAGTGCCCTCTTTGGTCCAAACCAGGCTAGTGGATATTGCCGGCTATGGACATGACAGGCTCAGGAAACTTGTCCCTAAATTAACCGAATGTTTCTTAGCGGTATTTTTTGTTCTTGTGTGTGTTCTCAGTAAGGACCAGTGGACGACCCGACAGATGATGGCTCCCATGAACATCGTGAAGAGGTCCCAGGGATTGGAGACGCGCACAGTGAGTGGTGCAGTCGAAGAAGGGACCTGGAAGGTGATGGTAGATACAGGAGGTACGAGATATGATAATATGAGTGACTGTTTCCGACAGGTTGACACCCCCCGCGTGATTGCTGAGCCTAGATGCAGCGTTATACGGAACGTTGGTCGACCTGACGGTGGCAGAGCGAATGCCATCTTTGATGTACAAGCAGCTCTGTTGGAACTAGGTGTGGGCCTAGTAGGCGAGTATGCAGTAAGTATTGACTTACCCACTGTCACTATCACTCTGAATTATCAGACCCCTGTATTCCAGGTTCCCGTCTCCCTGAAGGACTACCGGACCGACACCAGAAATGCCGTCTGTAACCAGCCATCATCGGTGCCACGACGCAGGGAAGTGTCGAGTCGCCCCAGATCGTGTCTACACCAATCCTTACTCGAGAGAGGTGAGATTATGCTCCGGATTAACATCTCGGTGGAGGTGTGGAAAAGTACGTCAGGCAGGTCATTGCCTTACATCTGCAAGTTTCCTTTGTGCGAGAGTTCCCCAGTAGGACCGTTCTGTGGACAAGACAGCCTCGCCATTCCAGTTCTTAGTGTACGTGAGTCCATTTGGAGATGTTTCCCCGTACTAATTTGGTTTGTGTTTCTCTTTTTAGAACCCCAAACCAAATTCTTTTTGGTGGGGAGGTGTTACGGACCCGAGCCCAACGTCCGAGCACGGAGCAGTGACGACCACGCCATCTGTGGGTCAGCTCCCGAAACCCCCTCCAAATGGACAGCGCCATCAAGTGAGGACGAGAAATACCAGCCACAAGGGCTAGTTTCCCGTCCTGATCAGCTCATAACACAGCCGCTGCTGACCTCTGGTGAGGTGGCGCTCAGACAGCAACGCCATCTATGGAGTGGATAGGTGGGCGTTTGGGTCTGAGCCGGTAAGTGACGTGCCCTAGTGTGTAATCGTTACTGATGACGTGTCTGATTACAGAGTCGACCTGGGACTGCTGTAATGGAAGTTGGATCAGTCTACCCAGGGCAGCCGTCTTGTCTCCAAGAGTTTGCTGTAGCAGCTGTGAGTCGCCCCCCGGATGAACACTGTGGTGTTACCCTGCCTGTGACGTGGCAGTTGAGGGATTGTAGTACCCGGGACTGACTGGTGGAGATGCTTAACCACTGGGGTGTTGTGGCAAGGAGAGTGGTCTGTGGAATCACACGAGGCTCCTGACTAGGGTTCGTGACCTTAGTATCGATCGTGGAGTGGCCTAACCAGCGTCGCTGTTCGGAACCTGACAGCTATCGGCTGGACTTGTGGTTGATGGCCTCCACGACAGTGCCCCCAGTGGAACTCTGATTTGGCTGGCCTGTGGCCAGGGTAGACTCGTCAGGATTAAAGGATTCATCATAAGGCCACAAGAGCACCAAGAGCTTAGCATCGTGAGCACCGTGAACGTCCAGGGTCTTCAGAAGAAGACTACGTTGTGCATTCTAGTGTTTATACCCCCCTCCCGTGTAATCGTTTATATAGTATTTATGGTGATGGTATTAATTATATTATTAAGTTTTTGACTTTATTTCCCTTCCCCTTTAATTTACTTGCGTTACGGATCTCATCCCTTGAAAGCCACTACTGGCTTGGGGCAGGATACCCTTCCTCTAGCAACATCAGAGTAAAAACCAGGTTGCGTCCCTAGAGGGCCGTAACAGTCATGTATGGTGGAGTCGTGAACCTTGTGGTCATATATGGTGTGGTGAACCTTATGGTCATGTATGGTGGTGTGGTGATCCCTTTGGTCATGTATGATGGTGTGGTGAACCTTGTGGTCATGTATGGTGGTGTGGTGATCCCTTTGGTCATGTATGATGGTGTGGTGAACCTTGTGGTCATGTATGGTGGTGTGGTGAACCTTGTGGTCATGTATGGTGGAGTGGTGAACCTTGTGGTCATATATGGTGTGGTGAACCTTATGGTCATGTATGGTGGTGTGGTGAACCCTGTGGTCATGTATGGTGTTGTAGTGAACCTTGTGTCATGTATGGTGTGGTAAACCTTGTGGTCATGTATGCGGGTGTGGTGAACCCTGTGGTCATGTATGGTGTGGTGAACCTTGTGGTCATGTATGCTGGTGTGGTGAACCCTGTGGTCATGTATGCTGGTGTGGTGAACCTTGTGGTCATGTATGCTGATGTGGTGAACTTTGTGGTCATGTATGCTAGCGTGGTGAACCTTGTGGTCATGTATGGTGGTGTGGTGAACCTTGTGGTCATGTATGCTTGTGTGGTGAACCTTGTGGTCATGTATGGTGGTGCGGTGAACCTTGTGGTCATGTATGGTGTGGTGAACCTTGTGGTCATGTATGCTTTTGTGGTGAACCTTGTGGTCATGTATGGTGGTGTGGTGAACCTTGTGGTCATGTATGGTGTGGTGAACCTTGTGGTCATGTATGCTGATGTGGTGAACCTTGTGGTCACGTATGCTGGTGTGGTGAACCTTGTGGTCATGTATGCTGGTGTGGTGAACCTTGTGGTCATGTATGGTGTGGTGAACCTTGTGGTCATGTATGCTGGTGTGGTGAACCTTGTGGTTATGTATGGTGGTGTGGTGAACCTTGTGGTCATGTATGCTGGTGTGGTGAACCTTGTGGTCATGAATGGTGGTGTGGTGAACCTTGTGGTCATGTATGGTGGTGTGGTGAACCTTGTGGTCATGTATGCTGATGTGGTGAACCTTGTGGTCACGTATGCTGGTGTGGTGAACCTTGTGGTCATGTATGGTGGTGTGGTGAACCTTGTGGTCATGTATGGTGTGGTGAACCTTGTGGTCATGTATGGTGTGGTGAACCTTGTGGTCATGTATGCTGGTGTGGTGAACATTGTGGTCATGTAAGCTGGTGTGGTGAACCTTGTGGTCATGTATGCTGGTGTGGTGAACCTTGTGGTCATGTATGGTGGTGTGGTGAACCTTGTGGTCATGTAAGCTGGTGTGGTGAACCTTGTGGTCATGTATGGTGGTGTGGTGAACCTTGTGGTCATGTATGCTGGTGTGGTGAACCTTGTGGTCATGTATGGTGTGGTGAACCTTGTGGTCATGTATGGTATGGTGAACCTTGTGGTCATGTATGGTGTGGTGAACCTTGTGGTCATGTATGCTGGTGTGGTGAACCTTGTGGTCATGTATGCTTGTGTGGTGAACCTTGTGGTCATGTATGGTGGTGTGGTGTACCTTGTGGTCATGTATGGTGTGGTGAACCTTGTGGTCATGTATGCTTGTGTGGAGAACCTTGTGGTCATGTATGTTGGTGGTGTGGTGAACCTTGTGGTCATGTATGGTGTGGTGAACCTTGTGGTCATGTATGCTGATGTGGTGAACCTTGTGGTCACGTATGCTGGTGTGGTGAACCTTGTGGTCATGTATGCTGGTGTGGTGAACCTTGTGGTCATGTATGGTGTGGTGAACCTTGTGGTCATGTATGCTGGTGTGGTGAACCTTGTGGTCATGTATGGTGGTGTGGTGAACCTTGTGGTCATGTATGCTGGTGTGGTGAACCTTGTGGTCATGAATGGTGGTGTGGTGAACCTTGTGGTCATGTATGGTGGTGTGGTGAACCTTGTGGTCATGTATGCTGATGTGGTGAACCTTGTGGTCACGTATGCTGGTGTGGTGAACCTTGTGGTCATGTATGGTGGTGTGGTGAACCTTGTGGTCATGTATGGTGTGGTGAACCTTGTGGTCATGTATGGTGTGGTGAACCTTGTGGTCATGTATGGTGGTGTGGTGAACCTTGTGGTCATGTATGGTGTGGTGAACCTTGTGGTCATGTATGCTGATGTGGTGAACCTTGTGGTCACGTATGCTGGTGTGGTGAACCTTGTGGTCATGTATGCTGGTGTGGTGAACCTTGTGGTCATGTATGGTGTGGTGAACCTTGTGGTCATGTATGCTGGTGTGGTGAACCTTGTGGTTATGTATGGTGGTGTGGTGAACCTTGTGGTCATGTATGCTGGTGTGGTGAACCTTGTGGTCATGAATGGTGGTGTGGTGAACCTTGTGGTCATGTATGGTGGTGTGGTGAACCTTGTGGTCATGTATGCTGGTGTGGTGAACCTTGTGGTCGTGTATGGTGGTGTGGTGAACCTTGTGGTCATGTATGGTGTGGTGAACCTGTGGTCATGTATGGTGTGGTGAACCTTGTGGTCATGTATGCTGGTGTGGTGAACATTGTGGTCATGTAAGCTGGTGTGGTGAACCTTGTGGTCATGTATGCTGGTGTGGTGAACCTTGTGGTCATGTATGCTGGTGTGGTGAACATTGTGGTCATGTAAGCTGGTGTGGTGAACCTTGTGGTCATGTATGGTGGTGTGGTGAACCTTGTGGTCATGTATGGTGGTGTGGTGAACCTTGTGGTCATGTATGCTGGTGTGGTGAACCTTGTGGTCATGTATGGTGTGATGAACCTTGTGGTCATGTATGGTGTGGTGAACCTTGTGGTCATGTATGGTGTGGTGAACCTTGTGGTCATGTATGCTGGTGTGGTGAACATTGTGGTCATTTATGCTAGTGTGGTGAACCTTGTGGTCATGTATGCTGGTGTGGTGAACCTTGTGGTCATGTATGCTTGTGTGGTGAACCTTGTGGTCATGTATGGTGGTGTGGTGAACCTTGTGGTCATGTATGGTGTGGTGAACCTTGTGGTCATGTATGCTTGTGTGGTGAACCTTGTGGTCAGTATGGTGGTGTGGTGAACCTTGTGGTCATATATGGTGTGGTGAACCTTGTGGTCATGTATGCTGATGTGGTGAACCTTGTGGTCACGTATGCTGGTGTGGTGAACCTTGTGGTCATGTATGCTGGTGTGGTGAACCTTGTGGTCATGTATGGTGTGGTGAACCTTATGGTCATGTATGCTGGTGTGGTGAACCTTGTGGTCATGTATGGTGGTGTGGTGAACCTTGTGGTCATGTATGCTGGTGTGGTGAACCTTGTGGTCATGAATGGTGGTGTGGTGAACCTTGTGGTCATGTATGGTGGTGTGTGGTGAACCTTGTGGTCATGTATGGTGGTGTGGTGAACCTTGTGGTCATGTATGGTGGTGTGGTGAACCTTGTGGTCATGTATGCTGATGTGGTGAACCTTGTGGTCACGTATGCTGGTGTGGTGAACCTTGTGGTCATGTATGGTGGTGTGGTGAACCTTGTGGTCATGTAAGCTGGTGTGGTGAACCTTGTGGTCATGTATGGTGGTGTGGTGAACCTTGTGGTCATGTATGCTGGTGTGGTGAACATTGTGGTCATGTATGGTGTGGTGAACCTTGTGGTCATGAATGGTGTGGTGAACCTTGTGGTCATGTATGCTGGTGTGGTGAACCCTGTGGTCATGTATGCTGGTGTGGTGAACCTTGTGGTCATGTATGCTGATGTGGTGAACTTTGTGGTCATGTATGCTAGCGTGGTGAACCTTGTGGTCATGTATGGTGGTGTGGTGAACCTTGTGGTCATGTATGCTTGTGTGGTGAACCTTGTGGTCATGTATGGTGGTGCGGTGAACCTTGTGGTCATGTATGGTGTGGTGAACCTTGTGGTCATGTATGCTTTTGTGGTGAACCTTGTGGTCATGTATGGTGGTGTGGTGAACCTTGTGGTCATGTATGGTGTGGTGAACCTTGTGGTCATGTATGCTGATGTGGTGAACCTTGTGGTCACGTATGCTGGTGTGGTGAACCTTGTGGTCATGTATGCTGGTGTGGTGAACCTTGTGGTCATGTATGGTGTGGTGAACCTTGTGGTCATGTATGCTGGTGTGGTGAACCTTGTGGTTATGTATGGTGGTGTGGTGAACCTTGTGGTCATGTATGCTGGTGTGGTGAACCTTGTGGTCATGAATGGTGGTGTGGTGAACCTTGTGGTCATGTATGGTGGTGTGGTGAACCTTGTGGTCATGTATGCTGATGTGGTGAACCTTGTGGTCACGTATGCTGGTGTGGTGAACCTTGTGGTCATGTATGGTGGTGTGGTGAACCTTGTGGTCATGTATGGTGTGGTGAACCTTGTGGTCATGTATGGTGTGGTGAACCTTGTGGTCATGTATGCTGGTGTGGTGAACATTGTGGTCATGTAAGCTGGTGTGGTGAACCTTGTGGTCATGTATGCTGGTGTGGTGAACCTTGTGGTCATGTATGGTGGTGTGGTGAACCTTGTGGTCATGTAAGCTGGTGTGGTGAACCTTGTGGTCATGTATGGTGGTGTGGTGAACCTTGTGGTCATGTATGCTGGTGTGGTGAACCTTGTGGTCATGTATGGTGTGGTGAACCTTGTGGTCATGTATGGTATGGTGAACCTTGTGGTCATGTATGGTGTGGTGAACCTTGTGGTCATGTATGCTGGTGTGGTGAACCTTGTGGTCATGTATGCTTGTGTGGTGAACCTTGTGGTCATGTATGGTGGTGTGGTGTACCTTGTGGTCATGTATGGTGTGGTGAACCTTGTGGTCATGTATGCTTGTGTGGAGAACCTTGTGGTCATGTATGTTGGTGGTGTGGTGAACCTTGTGGTCATGTATGGTGTGGTGAACCTTGTGGTCATGTATGCTGATGTGGTGAACCTTGTGGTCACGTATGCTGGTGTGGTGAACCTTGTGGTCATGTATGCTGGTGTGGTGAACCTTGTGGTCATGTATGGTGTGGTGAACCTTGTGGTCATGTATGCTGGTGTGGTGAACCTTGTGGTCATGTATGGTGGTGTGGTGAACCTTGTGGTCATGTATGCTGGTGTGGTGAACCTTGTGGTCATGAATGGTGGTGTGGTGAACCTTGTGGTCATGTATGGTGGTGTGGTGAACCTTGTGGTCATGTATGCTGATGTGGTGAACCTTGTGGTCACGTATGCTGGTGTGGTGAACCTTGTGGTCATGTATGGTGGTGTGGTGAACCTTGTGGTCATGTATGGTGTGGTGAACCTTGTGGTCATGTATGGTGTGGTGAACCTTGTGGTCATGTATGGTGGTGTGGTGAACCTTGTGGTCATGTATGGTGTGGTGAACCTTGTGGTCATGTATGCTGATGTGGTGAACCTTGTGGTCACGTATGCTGGTGTGGTGAACCTTGTGGTCATGTATGGTGGAGTGGTGAACCTTGTGGTCATATATGGTGTGGTGAACCTTATGGTCATGTATGGTGGTGTGGTGAACCCTGTGGTCATGTATGGTGTTGTAGTGAACCTTGTGTCATGTATGGTGTGGTAAACCTTGTGGTCATGTATGCGGGTGTGGTGAACCCTGTGGTCATGTATGGTGTGGTGAACCTTGTGGTCATGTATGCTGGTGTGGTGAACCCTGTGGTCATGTATGCTGGTGTGGTGAACCTTGTGGTCATGTATGCTGATGTGGTGAACTTTGTGGTCATGTATGCTAGCGTGGTGAACCTTGTGGTCATGTATGGTGGTGTGGTGAACCTTGTGGTCATGTATGCTTGTGTGGTGAACCTTGTGGTCATGTATGGTGGTGCGGTGAACCTTGTGGTCATGTATGGTGTGGTGAACCTTGTGGTCATGTATGCTTTTGTGGTGAACCTTGTGGTCATGTATGGTGGTGTGGTGAACCTTGTGGTCATGTATGGTGTGGTGAACCTTGTGGTCATGTATGCTGATGTGGTGAACCTTGTGGTCACGTATGCTGGTGTGGTGAACCTTGTGGTCATGTATGCTGGTGTGGTGAACCTTGTGGTCATGTATGGTGTGGTGAACCTTGTGGTCATGTATGCTGGTGTGGTGAACCTTGTGGTTATGTATGGTGGTGTGGTGAACCTTGTGGTCATGTATGCTGGTGTGGTGAACCTTGTGGTCATGAATGGTGGTGTGGTGAACCTTGTGGTCATGTATGATGGTGTGGTGAACCTTGTGGTCATGTATGCTGATGTGGTGAACCTTGTGGTCACGTATGCTGGTGTGGTGAACCTTGTGGTCATGTATGGTGGTGTGGTGAACCTTGTGGTCATGTATGGTGTGGTGAACCTTGTGGTCATGTATGGTGTGGTGAACCTTGTGGTCATGTATGCTGGTGTGGTGAACATTGTGGTCATGTAAGCTGGTGTGGTGAACCTTGTGGTCATGTATGCTGGTGTGGTGAACCTTGTGGTCATGTATGGTGGTGTGGTGAACCTTGTGGTCATGTAAGCTGGTGTGGTGAACCTTGTGGTCATGTATGGTGGTGTGGTGAACCTTGTGGTCATGTATGCTGGTGTGGTGAACCTTGTGGTCATGTATGGTGTGGTGAACCTTGTGGTCATGTATGGTATGGTGAACCTTGTGGTCATGTATGGTGTGGTGAACCTTGTGGTCATGTATGCTGGTGTGGTGAACCTTGTGGTCATGTATGCTTGTGTGGTGAACCTTGTGGTCATGTATGGTGGTGTGGTGTACCTTGTGGTCATGTATGGTGTGGTGAACCTTGTGGTCATGTATGCTTGTGTGGAGAACCTTGTGGTCATGTATGTTGGTGGTGTGGTGAACCTTGTGGTCATGTATGGTGTGGTGAACCTTGTGGTCATGTATGCTGATGTGGTGAACCTTGTGGTCACGTATGCTGGTGTGGTGAACCTTGTGGTCATGTATGCTGGTGTGGTGAACCTTGTGGTCATGTATGGTGTGGTGAACCTTGTGGTCATGTATGCTGGTGTGGTGAACCTTGTGGTCATGTATGGTGGTGTGGTGAACCTTGTGGTCATGTATGCTGGTGTGGTGAACCTTGTGGTCATGAATGGTGGTGTGGTGAACCTTGTGGTCATGTATGGTGGTGTGGTGAACCTTGTGGTCATGTATGCTGATGTGGTGAACCTTGTGGTCACGTATGCTGGTGTGGTGAACCTTGTGGTCATGTATGGTGGTGTGGTGAACCTTGTGGTCATGTATGGTGTGGTGAACCTTGTGGTCATGTATGGTGTGGTGAACCTTGTGGTCATGTATGGTGGTGTGGTGAACCTTGTGGTCATGTATGGTGTGGTGAACCTTGTGGTCATGTATGCTGATGTGGTGAACCTTGTGGTCACGTATGCTGGTGTGGTGAACCTTGTGGTCATGTATGCTGGTGTGGTGAACCTTGTGGTCATGTATGGTGTGGTGAACCTTGTGGTCATGTATGCTGGTGTGGTGAACCTTGTGGTTATGTATGGTGGTGTGGTGAACCTTGTGGTCATGTATGCTGGTGTGGTGAACCTTGTGGTCATGAATGGTGGTGTGGTGAACCTTGTGGTCATGTATGGTGGTGTGGTGAACCTTGTGGTCATGTATGCTGGTGTGGTGAACCTTGTGGTCGTGTATGGTGGTGTGGTGAACCTTGTGGTCATGTATGGTGTGGTGAACCTGTGGTCATGTATGGTGTGGTGAACCTTGTGGTCATGTATGCTGGTGTGGTGAACATTGTGGTCATGTAAGCTGGTGTGGTGAACCTTGTGGTCATGTATGCTGGTGTGGTGAACCTTGTGGTCATGTATGCTGGTGTGGTGAACATTGTGGTCATGTAAGCTGGTGTGGTGAACCTTGTGGTCATGTATGGTGGTGTGGTGAACCTTGTGGTCATGTATGGTGGTGTGGTGAACCTTGTGGTCATGTATGCTGGTGTGGTGAACCTTGTGGTCATGTATGGTGTGGTGAACCTTGTGGTCATGTATGGTGTGGTGAACCTTGTGGTCATGTATGGTGTGGTGAACCTTGTGGTCATGTATGCTGGTGTGGTGAACATTGTGGTCATTTATGCTAGTGTGGTGAACCTTGTGGTCATGTATGCTGGTGTGGTGAACCTTGTGGTCATGTATGCTTGTGTGGTGAACCTTGTGGTCATGTATGGTGGTGTGGTGAACCTTGTGGTCATGTATGGTGTGGTGAACCTTGTGGTCATGTATGCTTGTGTGGTGAACCTTGTGGTCAGTATGGTGGTGTGGTGAACCTTGTGGTCATATATGGTGTGGTGAACCTTGTGGTCATGTATGCTGATGTGGTGAACCTTGTGGTCACGTATGCTGGTGTGGTGAACCTTGTGGTCATGTATGCTGGTGTGGTGAACCTTGTGGTCATGTATGGTGTGGTGAACCTTATGGTCATGTATGCTGGTGTGGTGAACCTTGTGGTCATGTATGGTGGTGTGGTGAACCTTGTGGTCATGTATGCTGGTGTGGTGAACCTTGTGGTCATGAATGGTGGTGTGGTGAACCTTGTGGTCATGTATGGTGGTGTGTGGTGAACCTTGTGGTCATGTATGGTGGTGTGGTGAACCTTGTGGTCATGTATGGTGGTGTGGTGAACCTTGTGGTCATGTATGCTGATGTGGTGAACCTTGTGGTCACGTATGCTGGTGTGGTGAACCTTGTGGTCATGTATGGTGGTGTGGTGAACCTTGTGGTCATGTAAGCTGGTGTGGTGAACCTTGTGGTCATGTATGGTGGTGTGGTGAACCTTGTGGTCATGTATGCTGGTGTGGTGAACATTGTGGTCATGTATGGTGTGGTGAACCTTGTGGTCATGAATGGTGTGGTGAACCTTGTGGTCATGTATGGTGTGGTGAACCTTGTGGTCATGTATGCTGGTGTGGTGAACATTGTGGTCATTTATGCTGGTGTGGTGAACCTTGTGGTCATGTATGCTGGTGTGGTGAACCTTGTGATCATGTATGGTGGTGTGGTGAACCTTGTGGTCATGTATGCTGGCCTGGTGATCCTTGTGGTCATGTATGCTGGTGTGGTGAACCTTGTGGTCATGTATGGTGATGTGGTGAACCTTGTGGTCATGTATGCTGGCCTGGTGATCCTTGTGTTCATGTATGCTGGTGTGGTGAACCTTGTGGTCATGTATGGTGATGTGGTGAACCTTGTGGTCATGTATGGTGGTGTGGTGAACCTTGTGGTCATGTATGGTGGTGTGGTGAACCTTGTGGTCATGTATGGTGGTGTGGTGAACCTTGTGGTCATGTATGCTGGTGTGGTGAACCTTGTGGTCATGTATGGTGGTGTGGTGAACCCTGTGGTTATGTATGGTGGTGTGGTGAACCCTGTGGTCATTAATGATGGTGTGGTGAACCTTGTGGTCATGTATGGCGTGGTGAACCTTGTGGTCATGTATGGTGTGGTGAACCTTGTGGTCATGTATGCTGGTGTGGTGAACCTTGTGGTCATGTATAGTGCGGTGAACCCTGTGATCATGTATACTGGTGTAGTGAACCTTGTGGTCATGTATGCTGGTGTGGTGAACCTTGTGGTCATGTATGGTGGTGTGGTGATCCCTTTGGTCATGTATGATGGTGTGGTGAACCTTGTGGTCATGTATGGTGGTGTGGTGATCCCTTTGGTCATGTATGATGGTGTAGTGAACCTTGTGGTCATGTATGGTGGTGTGGTGAACCTTGTGGTCATGTATGGTGGAGTGGTGAACCTTGTGGTCATATATGGTGTGGTGAACCTTATGGTCATGTATGGTGGTGTGGTGAACCCTGTGGTCACGTATGGTGTTGTAGTGAACCTTGTGTCATGTATGGTGTGGTAAACCTTGTGGTCATGTATGCGGGTGTGGTGAACCCTGTGGTCATGTATTGTGTGGTGAACCTTGTGGTCATGTATGCTGGTGTGGTGAACCCTGTGGTCATATATGCTAGTGTGGTGAACCTTGAGGTCATGTATGCTGATGTGGTGAACCTAGTGGTCATGTATGCTAGCGTGGTGAACCTTGTGGTCATGTATGGTGGTGTGGTGAACCTTGTGGTCATGTATGCTTGTGTGGTGAACCTTGAGGTCATTGATGGTGGTGTGGTGAACCTTGTGGTCATGTATGGTGTGGTGAACCTTGTGGTCATGTATGCTTGTGTGGTGAACCTTGTGGTCATGTATGGTGGTGTGGTGAACCTTGTGGTCATGTATGGTGTGGTGAACCTTGTGGTCATGTATGCTGATGTGGTGAACCTTGTGGTCACGTATGCTGGTGTGGTGAACCTTGTGGTCATGTATGCTGGTGTGGTGAACCTTGTGGTCATGTATGGTGGTGTGGTTAACCTTGTGGTCATGTATGGTGGTGTGGTGAACCTTGTGGTCATGTATGGTGGTGTGGTGAACCTTGTGGTCATGTATGGTGGTGTGGTGAACCTTGTGGTCATGTATGGTGTGGTGAACCTTGTGGTCATGTATGGTGTGGTGAACCTTGTGGTCATGTATGCTGGTGTGGTGAACATTGTGGTCATGTAAGCTGGTGTGGTGAACCTTGTGGTCATGTATGCTGGTGTGGTGAACCTTGTGGTCATGTATGGTGGTGTGGTGAACCTTGTGGTCATGTAAGCTGGTGTGGTGAACCTTGTGGTCATGTATGGTGGTGTGGTGAACCTTGTGGTCATGTATGCTGGTGTGGTGAACCTTGTGGTCATGTATGGTGTGGTGAACCTTGTGGTCATGTATGGTGTGGTGAACCTTGTGGTCATGTATAGTGTGGTGAACCTTGTGGTCATGTATGCTGGTGTGGTGAACATTGTGGTCATTTATGCTGGTGTGGTGAACCTTGTGGTCATGTATGCTGGTGTGGTGAACCTTGTGATCATGTATGGTGGTGTGGTGAACCTTGTGGTCATGTATGCTGGCCTGGTGATCCTTGTGGTCATGTATGCTGGTGTGGTGAACCTTGTGGTCATGTATGGTGGTGTGGTGAACCTTGTGGTCATGTATGCTGGCCTGGTGATCCTTGTGGTCATGTATGCTGGTGTGGTGAACCTTGTGGTCATGTATGGTGGTGTGGTGAACCTTGTGGTCATGTATGCTGGTGTGGTGAACCTTGAGGTCATGTATGGTGGTGTGGTGAACCTTGTGGTCATGTATGCTGGCCTGGTGATCCTTGTGGTCATGTATGGTGGTGTGGTGAACCTTGTGGTCGTGTATGGTGTGGTGAACCTTGTGGTCATGTATGCTGATGTGGTGAACCTTGTGGTCACGTATGCTGGTGTGGTGAACCTTGTGGTCATGTATGCTGGTGTGGTGAACCTTGTGGTCATGTATGGTGGTGTGGTGAACCTTGTGGTCATGTATGGTGGTGTGGTGAACCTTGTGGTCATGTATGGTGGTGTGGTGAACCTTGTGGTCATGTATGGTGGTGTGGTGAACCTTGTGGTCATGTATGGTGTGGTGAACCTTGTGGTCATGTATGGTGTGGTGAACCTTGTGGTCATGTATGCTGGTGTGGTGAACATTGTGGTCATGTAAGCTGGTGTGGTGAACCTTGTGGTCATGTATGCTGGTGTGGTGAACCTTGTGGTCATGTATGGTGGTGTGGTGAACCTTGTGGTCATGTATGGTGGTGTGGTGAACCTTGTGGTCATGTATGCTGGTGTGGTGAACCTTGTGGTCATGTATGGTGTGGTGAACCTTGTGGTCATGTATGGTGTGGTGAACCTTGTGGTCATGTATGGTGTGGTGAACCTTGTGGTCATGTATGCTGGTGTGGTGAACATTGTGGTCATTTATGCTGGTGTGGTGAACCTTGTGGTCATGTATGCTGGTGTGGTGAACCTTGTGATCATGTATGGTGGTGTGGTGAACCTTGTGGTCATGTATGCTGGCCTGGTGATCCTTGTGGTCATGTATGCTGGTGTGGTGAACCTTGTGGTCATGTATGGTGGTGTGGTGAACCTTGTGGTCATGTATGCTGGCCTGGTGATCCTTGTGGTCATGTATGCTGGTGTGGTGAACCTTGTGGTCATGTATGGTGGTGTGGTGAACCTTGTGGTCATGTATGCTGGTGTGGTGAACCTTGTGGTCATGTATGGTGGTGTGGTGAACCTTGTGGTCATGTATGCTGGCCTGGTGATCCTTGTGGTCATGTATGCTAGTGTGGTGAACCTTGTGGTCATGTATGGTGGTGTGGTGAA
The DNA here is from genome assembly GCF_040958095.1 of Procambarus clarkii. Classification (NCBI taxonomy): domain Eukaryota; kingdom Metazoa; phylum Arthropoda; class Malacostraca; order Decapoda; family Cambaridae; genus Procambarus; species Procambarus clarkii. The sequence goes on from NC_091200.1 coordinate 31,389,786, forward strand.
CCTTGGGGTCATGTATGGTGTGGTGAACCTTGTGGTCATGTATGGTGGTGTGGTGAACCTTGTGGTCATGTATGGTAGTGTGGTAAACCTTGTGGTCATGTATGGTGGCGTGGTGAACCTTGTGGTCATGTATGCTGGTGTGGTGAACCTTGTGGACATGTATGGTGGCGTGGTGAACCTTGTGGTCATGTATGCTGGTGTGGTGAACCTTGTGGACATGTATGCTGGTGTGGTGAACCTTGTGGTCATGTATGGTGGTGTGGTGAACCTTGTGGTCGTGTATGCTGGTGTGGTGAACCTTGTGGTCATGTATGGTGTGGTGAACCTAGTGGTCATGTATGGTGTTGTGGTAAACTTGTGGTCATGTATGGTGGTGTGGTGAACCTTGTGGTCATGTATGGTGGTGTGGTAAACTTGTGGTCATGTATGGTGGTGTGGTGAACCTTGTGGTCATGTATGGTGGTGTGGTGAACCTTGTGGTCATGTATGCTGGTGTGGTGAACCTTGTGGTCATGTATGCTGGTGTGGTGAACCATGGGGTCATGTATTGTGGTGGGGTGAACCTTGTGGTCATGTATGGTGGCGTGGTGAGCCTTGTGGCCATGTATGCTGATGTAGTGAACCTTGTGGTCATGTATGCTGATGTGGTGAACCTTGTGGTCATGTATGGTGGCGTGGTAAACCTTGTGGTCATGTATGGTGGTGTGGTGAACCTTGTGGTCATGTATGGTGGCGTGGTAAACCTTGTGTTCATGTATGCTGATATGGTGAACCTTGTGGTCATGTATGCTGATGTGGTGAACCTTGTGGTCATGTATGGTGGTGTGGTGAACCTTTTGGTCACGTATGCTGGTGTGGTGAACCTTGTGGTCATGTATGGTGTGGTGAACCTTGTGGTCATGTATGGTGGTGTGGTGAACCTTGTGGTCATGTATGCTGGTGTGGTGAACCTTGTGGTCATGTATGGTGTGGTGAACCTTATGGTCATGTATAGTGGTGTGGTGAACCTTGTGGTCATGTATGGTGTGGTGAACCTTGTGGTCATGTATGGTGTGGTGAACCTTGTGGTCATGTATGGTGTGGTGAACCTTGTGGTCATGTATGCTGGTGTGGTGAACATTGTGGTCATTTATGCTAGTGTGGTGAACCTTGTGGTCATGTATGCTGGTGTGGTGAACCTTGTGGTCATGTATGCTTGTGTGGTGAACCTTGTGGTCATGTATGGTGGTGTGGTGAACCTTGTGGTCATGTATGGTGTGGTGAACCTTGTGGTCATGTATGCTTGTGTGGTGAACCTTGTGGTCAGTATGGTGGTGTGGTGAACCTTGTGGTCATATATGGTGTGGTGAACCTTG
>NC_091200.1:31391640-31401640 GCF_040958095.1 Procambarus clarkii
ACTTTCAGACGAAGTGCGCGACCTACTCTTCTGAGTTTTAGGGTACTTACTTTATCTGCCCATTTATCAAAATTCTTCTCACCCAGACTCCTCTTGGTCTTTCATAATTTCTTCCTCCCCAGACTCTACTGGGTCTGCTATTGCTGCATCTCGCCTCGCTACTCACTCTGTTCTCCCTCAAGCTCTTATATGCTTCAGTAATCATATCCGTCCTATCTGCGGCATCTTTCACCTCCTTTATCCCTGCTTCTTGGATCTTGAGCTTTGTTTCGGATGCATCATCTCCAAGAACTTCTCCATGACCATCAGTTGCTTCAGGTCAGCGTAAGATCCAACTCCAGCAGCCTCAATCCACTTCTGGAATCGTCTTTCCAGATCCCTTGCTGTCTCAGCAAACGTACACGCTCCAACTTTGATCATCTCTCTGAAGCGCTTCCTATAAGCTTCTGGGGTTAACTGAAACGAGCGCAATATGCTGCTCTTTACTGTGGCGTAATCCTGGCACTCTTCCAGTGACAATTGGGTGTATGCCTCCCTGGCTGCACCGGTCAATCTTAACTGGACCAGCTGGGCCCATTCCTCCTGTGGCCACTCCTTGATGCTGGCTACTTTTTCAAAATGCTCGAAGAAGCTCTCTGCCTCTTCGGGCCAAACAAGGGAATGTCCTTCTCCCTAACCCTAACATATGGTGAGTGTGATACCTGGGTGGTGCTCTCTGGCAACCCATGTTCGATCCTTTGCTCAGCCAAGGTTCTATTCGCTTCTATCTGCATTTGTTTTGTTCTCTCTTTTTCTTTTTCGACGACCTGGGCTTTTTCTTTTTCTATTTCCAGTCTGGTTTTCTCTTTTTCTTTCTCGGCTTCATTTTTCATCTGGAGTTCTAATTTCATCTTTTCCAGCTGGAACTGTCTCTCCTCACGCTGCATCTGGAGCTCTAACTGAATCTCTCCAAGCTCTTAATTCGGCTACTCTTGCTACTGCGGCTACTCTTGCTGCTCCTACTCGATCCCTGGGATCTCACTTCATCCTGCCCATCATCCTCCTTTCCACTTTCAGCTCCTTTCTGGGCTCCTTGTTCTGCCGCTTCATTTTTGGCTCTTAACTGCCTCAGCATCTCATCCTTCATCCCAGCTACTTTAGATGCTTTCAACCTAATGCCACATTTTTCTGCTATTTGTTTCAATTGATCCCTCGTGCAACCTTCCAAGTCCTCAGGCTTGCCTGACTCCACAAACGCTTGCACCTTATCCATCTTTGTCCTGTGAGTCTTCCCAAGAGAGAGAATATACACCTGTGATCACACAGTTTATCTATTTCAGAAGGGGTGTACAAATCCACTCTTGGACAGGGTGTGGGTGTGTCAGTTCACTCTCCCAGACAGGCCCCCAATTTATTATAGTCTTGTGGGTTGGTGGTGGTGTCGTTGATCCTTCTCTATGGACAACCCAACCCACAACTCGGTAGAGTGCTTATACTCACTAGGAGATCACCCTTGGCGCTTCTGGCTCTTGGAGAGGGGTTTAACGTCACACGTTTAGGGGATGCGGCTCCAACACTTAGCATCGTTGTCACGTGCACACACCCACTCGAGCCGCTGTGACTCCCCACTCTCTCCTTAGGTGATATGATCTCCTCAATCCCCTTTTGACTTATTAGTATTACCTTCTACCCTGTCCACAGCAGTGGTTCTTGGTTATTTCTCTCTCTCTCTCTTCTTCTGTACTATTTCATGGGAAGCCTCACTAGGACAAGGGCAAACACCAGCAAATCGGGATACATTTACTGGACAAAGCACATACACGATACATACACACATATAATAATAATGAATCCTATACTCTATAATATTACAATCAGGTTGCACTCCAACACCATCAGAACTCTATCATCAGCTTATCAAGTGGTATCCTATCTCCTGGTTCACCACCTGATACTATCAACCTCCTCAAGTTGATCAAGTCTACATACACTTTTGCACCATCAGCAAGAGAATATATATATATGTATCTATAAATGTGAACAAAGAAAATCAGCATTTGAATGCAATAACATATATCAGTATAAATGTTCATTGATACACAACAATGATCAATCGATCACTCTGTCAGTCCTAGAACGCATACATCTGTAGGTAATCCAGCCTACGTCTGTAACTCTAAACTTCAGTATAAAACACTCCTTGACGTGAGAATGCAACAACCACTCACCTCTCACTGCGTCTTGCACACTAATGACAACCAAACACTATCAACGCCCTACAAGTGATCCACCAGAACTTCCCTTCCACCTCTGGAAGTTCACTACCCTGATATCTTTAGGTTCTTCCGGGCTTCACTACCAGGATCCTCTGCAGCTCCTCCAGGCTGCTACCATGAAGTTTCTTGAGCAACTACGTGCTTCACCCTTCTGCTAGGGTCCTCCACAGCTCTCCTGGCTGCTACACCATGAAGTTTCCTCGAGCAATTATGGTGCTTCACCACCTCTACAGAAGCACGCACTCCTCTTCACTGCTTCTCCTCACAGCTCGTGGTCCTCTGCTCCACTACCTTGGAGTCTCATCAATAACTTCATCTGGGCTGGCTTCGAAGTTCTCAACAACTTCTCCCCCAAAGACAAACCTGCAACCCATCGACACTCCAATAAAAATGTTTCCCCTTTAACACATAAACAAAAATAATCACACAATATGTTTGCCTCAAACCTCTATCTGTCCTCTACATACAGTGAGAGTGGACTCCCCCGTTTTGGGCGGGTCCATACTCCACCTCGCTTGGCGGGTGAGTCACACTGGGAGGGTCCTTCGCCGTCAGGAGCCGGGCTCCCTCAGTTGCCTGCCAGCACTCAGAGGAGGCGGATGTCGCTCCGTGTTCCTCCCTCTCCACTCTCTTATTTCAGGCCTTCTGCCTTATTAAAACATGTCTAACTTATCAATAAACATTGCTACTGTTGCTGGGCACACGACCAACTACAAGCAATCACTATGAACTGGCGTATATCGTGCTTACCACAGATTATCTGGTCGAGGGCGCTCCTCCCTCTGACGAAGTTTGGTCAGGGCGCTTCCACGGCCCACAATAATGCCTCTGGGCGGTTTAATACTCTCCTCGTCGACCAGGACTTGAGACCACAACGTTTCCAGCTCGATTCCACACCTGGTACATCTGCACACTTCTCTTCTCTTCGAGATATATCACTAGGGGTTCCCTTCTGACGGGAGCTCGAACGGAGTGCGGCTTTCCCCTGCGATGTCTGGCACTCAAGTGAGGTCAAAGCCCTCCAGAAGCGAGCCTCACACCTCCAGCAAAATATCCACATCTCCTAGCCAGTCATTTATCTGTTTTCTTCTTCATTGCCCATAATCTCAAATTGTTATATATATCCAAGCAACTATTTTACATATGTGTTATCACCTCAATATTTGCTAGACCTTCTAATCAGGTCAGGCTTGATGAATAACTCTCAAGGAGGGAGACTCGTTTCTCCTGCAGGCTGAGATCATAACAGAGGTTTACGTGTGTATGAGTTCATCACACTTGTCTTGTATCAGTAGCGTCACTCACTGAGGCCATCCACACACACACACACACCTGATTGTTGGTGTCGTGTAGACGTCATTAGTAAAGGTGGCGTCTCTGGTCTTGACGTATACGTCGAGGAGAGGGAATGCACAGTCGATACAAAGTTCATGTGTGAACTGAAGTACTGAGGACTCGATAAAAATTGAAAGACTCATGGATCACAACCGCATGGAATGTAAAATGGGACAAATGGAAAAATTTTACATTGCCCATGTGTATCATGTAAATGGAAATTTGAAACCAAAATGCTCCGTAATCCCAAATATCAAAGTTAATGAGTTTTTTCAGGGTGGTTAATCCAATACTATAATACATAGTTTGAAAGTGAAGAGGCTACAGGCATTATTGTGTTGAAGACATACATTCTCATATATAATGTACGAGAATCGGAGACCTACAAGTGAGTTTATTGCTTAACGTTAATTATCATTTCATCAGGGAATTTCCGTCAGCACAATGGGATCTGAATTTTAGATTATTAAGGTCTGCCCTAATTGCACAATAAAGTTATGTAGACATACAAGTGTGAACAGATCACTACCAGTGTTTGGTTGATGTTATACTATGTAGCCAGCATTTGAGTAAGAATATATAATTATGTTGACCAAATCACACACTAGAAATTGAAGGGACGACGAAGTTTCTGTCCGCCTGGACCATTTTCAAGTACATTCACTTCCTTTCCTACCATCATCCTCTTGAGAAAAATATTCTTGTTTCTCTTCCTCCGCGCTCTACGCATCAGCGACCCTCAGGTTCTTGATTCTGAAATTTCCTTTATCTACAAATCATTCTCTCGCTCTGGTTACCCGTTTTATTTTATCAACTGTGTCTATTCCCAAGCTAAACGAAATTTCTTTCATCCTAAACCTACTTCCGACACAATTAGCACTGCTCTGCCTTCCCTTCATTTCTGAACTCAAAACTCCTACTAATACCTTTCGTCCTCTTGACATAAAGCTCGTCTTTCGACAAAATAACACTCTTCGTAGCAATCTAGTTCACACTGCTCCTCCTGCTTCTAATGCTGCTGGTGTCTACTCTATTCGCTGTTTGTTTTGTCCTCTCCAATACTTTAGTGAAACTGGCCGAACACTAAATGACAGACAAAAGGAACACAAAAGAAGAGTTAAGTCCGCAGACACAAACAATGCTCTCTTCTGTCATGTTAGAGATCCTAATCATCCTATTTATTGGTCTTCCTCTAAAATAATCTTTCCTACCTCTACACAGACGCCGTCTTGTCGAACCGGCTCTGATACACAACCTAGTCCTGGCTTTGTTGCTGTTGACTCTTCCCTTTCACAGTATGTACTCAAATGGTCTACATTTTCTAACAAACGTGACCTAACGTAATCCTACCCTTCCTTTTATCTTTGTTTTTCTTTCTCTTACGATCCCTTTCTTATTCCTATTATTACACCCTTTATTACACCTTACCTTCCGTACCTTTTGCCTTGCTCTTATCTTCCTCTAAGATTTCCATCTCCTCATTTCTCTCTTGCCTACTTAATGCCCTTGCCTCCCGCGTCTCATCCCAATCGACTTGATAATGGTCCAGGACGGACCGAAATGTCGTCGTCGCTTAAATTTCTAGTGAGTGGTTTGGTCAACATTTTTCAGCCACGTTATTATGACTCATCATCTGAATATATAATTATACATGAATAAATGGATCCAGATAATATGTGCATAGAGATAGAGATGTTATACTCACCTGACAATCACTGTAACGTCAGATTACAGGCCGAAGGCACAACTTGAGGATTCCTGCGGTCCCTTTCTGCCTCTTTAACTCAAACTTCAAGACATAGTCAGTAATGATTATAAATTGTCAGGTGAAGGGCATTGTAGTTGCATAAGTATATCAAGTTAATATTAGGGAGAGAGGTAAAGTGTTCAGTCAATCCCTCTTATACCGACCCAATAACAGGGATTTAAGTATCCATATGATGCAGACGAAGGGCTGCTCGCTGCTCCAGCCCATTCTCCCATACGTTTCTAACGTACTAAACTGATGAACTAAATTACCTGAAATTACCCTACACGAGGACCCACTAACAGAAAACAGAGTACGAACATTTTGCGAGCCGCTACGATTTATGGTGCTTCAGTTTTTGGCGTAAGTAACTCTATGTCAAATTCCGATATAATTTTGCAGCAGCAAGCAACCCATTCCTTAACATTTTCTATGTTTACACATTTACCAGTGGTCATACTTATTAATAATTATCTTGATAACATAATTCTTTATAGTTTGATGATAAATTTAATGTGCTCATAATTGTGATTATTGTGCAGCATTGAATTGTGTCAAATGTGAAAAGATTAAACTGTTTTAAATTTTAAATAATACAAATCGTGTTTGTCGTGATTCAATTGTTCACTTTATTTTATTAATTAGGCTATCATTCGGGTGTTAAAATATCCAAATTCAAGATATTGTATTGTGTTGATATTATTTAATGGTAAAGCTTACTCTACCTGTTATTTCTCCCTACCATGTGGAAAAATCTTTCCCTCATTAGAAACTTATAGAAAGAGTTTACAAGATTTTTGTCACTTATGCAGTTTCTCAAATTTTTATTGACAATAAATTTTTTATTACTTTATATACAACAGTGGAAATATTTTTATCTTAAATTGTAACCCACTTATTGAATACTTGACCCTAAAACAATTATTTAACTTAAAGGGAAAAAGGGTAAATAATTGTTGGAGTAGTTGCCCAGTAGTACATGTTCTATATCTACTACTTCTATAGACAAACTGACTTTTAACTCTGGGAGGCAGTAAAGTTGCTAGCTTTCTCACTCCGTGTAGCCAAGTATACTTTAACAGACACGTGTAGCTAAAATAACAGGTAACATAGCATGCATTATATATACCTAATAACAATGAAACATCTCCAGGTATGTAGTATATTGGCACCCACGAAAAACCACGTTACAAAGTATAATATTTCTGAAATCAGTGGTATACATCCGTCCCTTTAAACCACAGCTGGAAATATAGCAGAATTGCACCTTCAGCTGGTGTATGAAATTTCATGACAACTCTCTGTCGATCATTAAATTTAAGCTATATGGACATAGGGCACCTCTGTTTAATTACTTTATAACTCTTAAGGTATGGTAACTATGCTTACAAACTGCTTATGATCTATTGCACTAATCTCTGTGAATCACAAGAAAAACTACAACCTAATGCATGAAACATATCAAGACATTAGCCTAGTTTCTTGATACGTTATTACAAGGACATATAACAGGATTTGTATGTTATTCCAAATTAGGTACTAACATTTCATAATGCTGCCATCACAAATAAGAATTAACTAATACATTCAATTCCCCATGTAAACTTAACACATTACATGCCTACTGGTCAATTTGCATATGCTGACTGTTTACTTAATCATAAACTTTCATTTGCATATTTAACATGCCACATGTGCTTTTGTTCTCATCTGGTGTGTAATTTCACCTACGTTAATGAGCCTTTGTTATTTTAAATTATGAAGAACAGCCTTGTTCATAACATGATAACACATACCTTGACGAGTTGGATAAGTTGAGGACAGAGTAGATGGAAACAGGTAGGCAGTTGTCCGGTCAGCAGGTGATGGGTCAGCAGATGATGGATCAGCATGTGATGAGTCACCAGATGATGGTTCAGCAGGCGATGGGTCAGCAGGTGATGGATCAGCAGGTGATGGGTCAGCTGATGATGGATCAGCATGTGATGAGTCACCAGATGATGGATCAGCAGGCGATGGGTCAGCAGGTGATGGATCAGCAGGTGATGGGTCAGCAGATGATGGGTCAGCAGGTGATAGGTCAGCAGATGATGGATCAGCAGGTGATGAGTCATCAGATGCTGAATCTATTAGTATTTGGTCAACTCGTGCTGAAGTAGTTGATGCAGTATCAGCAGGTGCCATGTTAGCAGGCAGAGTGTCAGTAGATAACTTTTCAACCGGCAAGATATCAGCAAGCACCGTGCCAACAGGCAGAGTGTTAGTAGGAACCATGTCAACAGTCACCATGCCATCAGGTACTGTGCCATCAGGCACCATATTAACAAGCTCGGTGTCAGCAGGGGCCGGGAGCCAGAGTGTCAGCAGGGACCGGGAGAGGCAGGGTGTCAGCATGGGCCGGGAGAGGCAGGGTGTCAGCAGGGGCCGGGAGAGGCAGAGTGTCAGCAGAGACCGGGAGAGGCAGGGTGTCAGCAGGGCCTGGAGAGCCAGAGAGTCAGCAGGTGGCGGGAGAGCCAGGGTGTGGACAAGAGACACCGTAGCAGCCATCACAATAAACAGCCGCAACACAGCAGAAGTCGTCACCAAACTCTGCCTCTTCCTCGCCCTGTTAATCCTGACTTTCTTGTTGTGTTGTTTCCTGTGGCCATTGTGGTGGTGTTGACTCATCTTTGGCTCTGGCCACAACTGCTGCTGCTGCTGTAGAGTACTTATAGATGTGCAGCTTCTTCCTGTGATGCTGCTGCTGTTCTCAGGCACTGCTCTGTCGCCTGGTCTTGCTACAGCTGCTGTACTCATTCAGATACTGCTGTTGCTCTTAACAATGTTTTCACTGTAAAAGAAAAAGAGATAAAATATTGCAATTAAAATCAAATTTGTATATCAATTGAAAATGCATAACGCATTAAAATGCAATAAGTTATGCATTTTATTTAAAGTCTTTATTTCGGGATAATTTGAACATTTCTTTGAATCAAGTTCCTCTTTGTACCATGACCATCCATAAATAGTAGAGTTTTGCATCATGATCACCCCAGCCTGTCTGGTGAGTACATCTTTGCTGCCGTGACCATCCAAACCTGCTTGGCGAGTACATCCTTGCATCGTGGCCATCCAAACCTGCCTAGAGAGTACATCCTTGGATCATGACGACTCCAAACCTGCCTAGCGAGTACAACCTTGGATCATGGCCATCCAAACCTGCATGGCGACTATGTTGTATCCAGATTTTTTTTTTAATTAGTTAGTCTCTCTTCCATATTAGTCTCCGAATGCATGATAAAACTGATGAGTTAGCCAAAGCGTTTGCTCATAAAGAAGGAATTGATTACATCTTGGACTGCCTTTGAGCAGCCTGAGGGCAGTAATATTCCGGGAACATAAAAAAAATCGTTTAGACTTGAGGCAAAGTGAAATTCACACCAGTTGCTCCATCTATCATTATTCTATTATGCAGGAAGAACCGCACGTCTATGGGTCATCCAATAAGGTAAGAAGACTTCTCGATGTTACCACTGATAGGCTTAGCTCGGCTACAAGTACCTCTGGGAGTTTGAAACATCTGCAGATGTAGATTTAACTAAATGTAAACTCTGTCAGTGGAACTACTCGCAATACTTTTCGTCATTATATAATGGAATGTGAAAAAATCGCGGAGTTCAGAGATAACACCTTCAACGGAGTCCAAGAAATGTCTAAGTACTTCATTCATAATGATGTACTGCCGGAATCTTAGCGAAATATCCAAAATTTGTTTACTGTAGGGAAAGCATGCCCATGACTGTAAAACTGCCGCCCAGTTGGGTGGGTGTGTGGAGCAAGACTAGTAACTGTGTGACTCACCATAGATGTAGAGTGCCTTGTATAGTGACTGTTGTGAGCCTCTTGTTAAATCATTTGTGACATAAAATAGAGTATCGATATGTATATGAATTTATGTAAATGTCTGTATATGTATGCACATGTGTATAAAACATTAACAATTGTTTAACTAGCTTCAACAAATTGCCACTTGTTTAGTTAACGAACTATGGGGTTCAGTTCCTGAATCTTTTATTTATTTATTTATGTATTTATTTATTTATTTATATATATACAAGAAAGTACATTGGGGTTAACAGAGAACATACAGTTTAAGTTGAAATTACATTCTTGTTAAAGTCACTCAGCATGCATAGCGTTTCGGGCAAGTCCTTAAACTAACCTTAGAGCAATAGATCCTTAAACTAACAGATAATTTTTAGAGAACTAACAGTAAAATTGACAAATAATGTTTAAAGGTACTTTACAGCTTTACTTTACAAGTACAGATGATTTTAAGTAGAATAATAACAGTAAAATTGAGAGAAAGAAAGTTACAGGTACATTGCAAGAATTTTTGACACAAAAGCAGATTAGAATAATACACAATAATAACAATACACAATAATGAACAAGGATTATTAGGTACAATTAGGAAAACATCTCAGGGTTATACATTGGTTCACTGAAGCACAATATGAGGATCATTACAAGAAATAATGCAGTAGATATGTACTCAATACAATAACCCTGATATCAGATGATCTAAGATCACAATGGTAAAAAATATGCCTTAGGTACAAAGAATGGGGATTGGGTAGCACTAGAAACAGAGCGACGATAAGCTCTAAGTAGAAGGACTATG
>NC_091200.1:31409140-31416899 GCF_040958095.1 Procambarus clarkii
GATTTTGAGGAGATAGTTATTCAGGGCTGTGAAGGTTTCAGTGACTACATAACAGGTTCCTTTGCAACTGCAGGACAAAACCTTATAGTCGCAGCCATATATAATCCACCACCAAATGACAGAAGTCCCAGACAGGAATATGACAGAAACAACATGGCCACCATTAACATAGTAGAAAGAACAGTGTCTCTCACTATGTCGTTGTTAAAGATTCGCTATCCGGAACAAATAGATCCTCTCCCATAGCATATCTATCACTAGTACGAATGGATCTGGACTACTAATCATGGGGACTTCAACCACGTGAAGATAGATTGGGAGAACAGAGATCAGCATGGAGGACCAGATACATGGAGAGCTAAGCTGCTGGACGTAGCAACAAGAAACTTTCTAAGTGAACACATCAAGGGGACCGACAAGAATGACAGAAGAGGATGAACCTGCTATGCTTGTTATGATATTTACCCTCAATAAGTGGGATATAAAGGAAGTTCATATGGAAGCCCCCTTGGGAATGAGTGATCACAGTGTATTGATCTTTGAGCACTTGGTAGAACTAGGACTTATCTCCCCCCAAAAGAACTAGAAAACAAAAGGCTGGCGTACCGAAAGGAGAATTATGCAGGGATGAGAAGTTTCCAAAGGGATATACCATGGGACACAGACCTCAGAGCTATGTCTGTACATGACATGATGGACTATGTCACCCAAAAGTGCCGGAGGCAGTAAACAGGTTTATCCTGGCCCAAAGGGAAAAATCCGAAAAGCAAAAGAAGAATCCTTGGTTTAACAGGGCATGTATGGGAGCAAAGGAACTGAACAAAAGGGCGTTTAGGAACTTCCGAAATAACAGAACACCAGAAAGCTGAGAGATATACCAGAGAACCTGGAATGAGTATGTCAAGGTGAGAAGGGAAGCAGAGAAAAATTATGAAAATGATATAGCAAGCAAAGCCAAGATCGATCCAAAGCTACTCCACAGTAACAACAGGAGGAAAACAACAGTGATAGAACAGGTAATGAAACTTAGAACAGGCGAGGACAGGTATACAGAGAATGACAAAGAGGTGTGTGAAGAACTCAACAAGAGGGTTCCAGGAGGTCTTCACAATAGAACTTGGTGAGGTCACTGCGCTAGGAGAGGGGCAGTAAACCAGGCGGCCTATGAAGGGTTCGAATTTACGAGAGATGAGGTCAAGAGACACCTGTTGGATCTGGATGTGAGAAAGGCTGTTGGTCCAGACGGGATCTCACCATGGGTATTGAAAGAGAGTGCAGAGGCACTCTGTTTGTCACTCTCAATAGTGAATAGTAGGCCACTGGAGACGGGAGACCTACCAGAAATATGGAAGGCGGCTAATGTGGTCCCAATATACAAAAAGGGTGACAGACAAGAGGCACTGAACTACAGGCCAGTGTCCTTAACTTGGATACCATGCAAAGTGATGGAGTGGATCGTGAGAAAAAATCTAGTAACACATGTGAAGAGAAGGGACTTCGTGACAAATTGCAAACGTGGGATCAGGGAGGGTAAATCTTACCTTTCTGGCTTAATAGAATTATACAATCAGGTAACAAAGATTAAACAAGAAAGAGAAGACTGGGCGGACTGCATTTTTTTGGACTGTCGGAAAGCCTTTGACACAGTCCCCCATAAGAGACTGGTACATAAGCTGAAGAGATAGGCAGGAGTAACTGGTAAAGTGCTCCAGTGGATAAGGGAATACCTAAGCAATAGGAAGCAAAGAGTTACAGTGAGGGGTGAGACCTCCGATTGGCGTGACGTCACCAGTATAGTCTAATAGGGCTCTGTACTCGGTCCTATCCTGTTTCTGATATACGTAAAGGATCTCCCAGAGGGTAGAGACTCATTCCTCTCAATGTTTGCTGATGACGCCAAAATTATGAGAAGGATTAAGACAGAAGAGGTCTGCTTGAGGCTTCAAGAAGACCTAGACAAACTAAAAAAATGGTCGAACAAATGGTTGTTAGAGGTTAACCCAAGCAAATGTAATGTAATGAAGATAGGTGTAGGGAGCTGGAGGCCAATTACAAGGTATCATTTGGGAGATGTAATTCTTGAAAAGTCAGAGAGAGAGAAAGACCTGGGGTTGATATCACGCCAGACCTGTCCCCTGAAGCCCATATCAAGAGGATAACATCAGCAGCATATGTCAGGTTGGCTAACATAAGAACGGCATTTAGACACTTGTGCAAGGAATCATTCAGAATTTTGTATACCACCTATGTCAGACCAATCCTGGAGTATGCAGCCCCAGCATGGAGTCGGTATTTAGTCAAGAATAAGACTAAACTGGAAAAAGTTCAAAGGTTTGCCGCCAGACTAGTACCCCGACTGAGAGGTATGAGCTACGAGGAGAGACTACGAGAATTAAACCTCACATTGCTAGAAGACAGAAGAGTTAGGGGGGATATGATCACCACATTCAAGATTCTCAGAGGAATTGACAGGGTAAATAAAGACAGGTTATTTAACACAAGGGGTACACGCACTAGGGGACACAGGTGGAAACTGAGTGCCCAAATGAGCCATAGAGACGTTAGAAAGAATTTTTTTCGTGTCAGAGTGGATGACAAATGGAATGCATTAGGCAGTGATGTGGTGGAGGCTGACTCCATACACAGTTTCAAGTGTAGATATGATAGAGCCCAATAGGCACAGGAACCTGTACACCAGTTGAGAGGCAGGACCAAAGAGCCAGACCTTAACTCAACAAGCACAAACAGGTGAGTACAAATAGATCAGTACACATACACACCTAGATGTACTCAGATATGCTCACCTGGTTGTACTCACCTAGATGCACTCATCTAATTGTACTCACCAAATTGTACCAACTTAATTAGCTGTATTCTCCTAGCTCTACTCACCTAACTGTACTCACCTAACTATATACTCATTTAGCTGTACTCACCTAACTGTTGTTACGGTGCCCTCTCCTATTTCTTTCGTTTGCCGGCTTAAAGAGTCATATCAGCTCTCCCTACTGATTCTCTGAGGTTCAGGGAGTCTAATGATATATGTGGCGACCAGACCGGCTGCCAGTTAAGGGAAGGAAGTTATATTATAAGTTGTAAATAATGAGAAATTGGCGCCCCGATATAAAATGAAACAGTATCCCCTATGGCAGATATGACCTTTTGGAAGGGACATTAGCCGATCGCGGATTGGTCGATTTAGGTCGCGGGCGACAAATCAGGGCCCGCCATGACGTCACCGAGTGCCCCAGGCGGCGCCAACGTGAGAGTGGTTCTGACCTTGGAAGCGACAGGACGCACCTCGGTCTGCTCTCAAGGATTGGAGGCTCTGCAAGCCTTGTTCAGTGGATTGAGCTGGCCATCGCAGCCCATCATAGTTATTGGAGACCCTGCGCTTCTGGGAAGCAAAAGAGGAACCAAGTTCATTGAGCAGAGAAGTGCCAAACTTGGAAAATAGTCGGCGACGACGCTGGGCGGCGCCGCTGGCTGGACGTTGAGGTCTGGAAGATGGGCGGGCAGGCCTAGCTGTGACTGGGGTCACATCCACTGAGAATCTTGGAAGGACGACACCGTGCCTAGGACAAGGAGCACCGCCTTGTGGGAGAGGCGAGTGTGGGGAAAAATAGTGATTAGCTCAGCGCCCATCGATGAACCAGGATTGGGGCAGCTGAATCTCACGGATTGGAATGGCGACGACGCGAAGGCTCCACGACACCTGAGGACCTGTGGAACGTCCTGGATCGTCAAGGATCGACCCAAGGAAGCGTGGGAACCTCACACCATCGAGGGACAGGCGTCGTGAGCCAGGAATGTAAGGTAGATCATTTTCCCTCCCTATTACCCCTTGTATGAGTAGGCTAGTTAGGCCACAATATTTACTTGTGTATGTGGCAGCAAGACTTTATTACTTTAATAGTAGAATAGACTGCAAGGCAGCTTGAGTCCAGGACTGTCAGAGAGGACAGTGTGTATGGATGGCAGGACAGTGAAGAAGAGGCGCCGACGTGGTGAAGAGGCCCTCCTGTGAGAGTGTGAGACTCCTGTCTTCCTGCCCAGTTGAAGGAGTGTTGGAGGTCGTGGAAGAAGAGGCTGACGATCTCCAGACTCATTATCCATATTTCCATATTCATGTATTACTTGTGATTGTGTGTGTGTGTTCATGTAATTTGCATCAGTAAATCCACACATTTTATTACTGTGTTTGAGTGTGCCTCCATTTATGATATTTCTCTATGAGCATACATTTCTGGCTACAAACAATATATAATACACCCACTGAACTGCATTGCTGGGGTGCAGATATAATAACCCAGCTGGCGACCTTGCTAAGAGGAAGATAGAGAAGACAGGCTGGAAAGGAGTTCCTGCAACCTTTTTTGTCTGGCAGGCAAGACTCAGGGAGGTTATGGTTATAGGTAAGCCTGAGTCTTCCTTCACTCCTCCACGGGTCTAGGCCGGAACTGTTAACAGCAGTTTCCCCGTGTTCGACTGAAGGGCTTCCAGGGTGAATCAGTGGCACCCCTTTGTGGTGGAAGCAAAGACCTGCGGAGGTGGGCATTGTTGGTCCTCTCTTGTGTGACCAAGGAGACTCCGGTGAATCCAGGGAGTCGGAGGGGCTGAGTATTTGGGCCTTTGAGCCCCTAGCAGCCGAGTTTTAGCAGAGCCCCGGACCACCCACCCCCACGTGACACTGTATACTCACCTAACTGTACTCACCTACCAATACTACTCTACTTCACTTCACTTGAAGTATTCACCTAGTTGAACTAAGCTAGTTGTTTTCACCTACTTTTAATTCGCTAGATGTTTTCACCTACTTTTACTTCTCTAGTGGTTCTCACCTACTTGCAATTACTCCTCCATAGCGTGTGTAATTATATTCACCCACATGTATTCACCTAGTAGTGCTCAAGTTGTACTAACCTACATGTACTTCGACTAGTTGTAGTCATGTAGTTGTATTCACCTAGCTGTACTCCCTTAGTTACACTCATATAATTTTATTAACCTAGTTCTACTCACCTACTTGCACTCTCCCAGTTGCAGTCATGTAGTTGTACTCACCAATTGGTGCTTAACATAAAAAACCGTATTATTAAATATATAAGTTAGCAAATAGTGTTATTATTTTTATTTATAAATGTTTTGTACACCAAAGTAAATATTTTTAACACCTTTCACTCAACTCAGACACAACATTTATAATTAATATTATTGTATGTTGCAAATGATATAAAAATTAATATTTGTATATGATTTTTTTAATATATAAAGGGAACAAATCGTGATATATAAGTCAATATAATCTACATCAAAAGAAATAATAATCTAATATATCTTCGTGTAACTAATTTTTTAGGATTGTTTCCTACAACTATGAAACAACATTCAAAATGTATATTGTAATGTACTTGAATTTGACGTTTAAACATGAAAAAAATGATTTTTGTAACATATAAAGGAGAAACTAATATTAGAAAAGATAGCATTTGCCCAAATTATATAAAGAAATCCTTTTTGACAATCTTAGATTAAAGGTTGCTCATATGCCTGTTGACCCATAGTTGAAACGTTTCTTTCCCACACCCCTTCGGTAACATTAGTGGAGGTTGCAGCAACATTTTGTGTTTGTTGTGTGTGGACCTGGTATGGTGAGGACCGTGATGCTGGTGGTGGTGTGGACCTGGTATGGTGAGGACCGTGATGCTGGTGGTGTGGACCGTGATGCTGGTGGTGGTGTGGACTTGTTATAGTGAGTACCATGATGCTTGTGGTGGTGTGAACCTGGTATGGTGAGGACCGTGATGCTGGTGGTGTGGACCTGGTATGGTGAGGACCGTGATGCTGGTGGTGGTGTGGACCTGGTATGGTGAGGACCGTGATGCTGGTGGTGGTGTGGACCTGGTATGGTGAGGACCAGTTAATGCTGGTGAGTGTGGTACTGGTATGGTGAGGACCATGATGCTGGTGGTGTTTGGATCTTGTATTCTGAGGACCGTGAAGCAGGTGGTGTGGACCTGGTATGGTGAGGACCGTGATGCTGGTGGTGTGGACCTGGTATGGTGAGGACCGTGATGCTGGTGGTGTGGACCTGGTATGGTGAGGACCGTGATGCAGGTGGTGTGGACCTGGTATGGTGAGGACCATGATGCTGGTGGTGTGGACCTGGTATGGTGAGGACCGTGATGCTGGTGGTGGTGTGGACCTGGTATGGTGAGAACCGTGATGCTGGTGGTGGTGTGGACCTGGTAAGGTGAGGACCGTTATTCTGGTGGTGTGGACCTGGTATGGTGAGGACCACCAGTATCATGGTCCTCACCATACCTTGTCTACACCACTAGCATCACGGTCCTCACCACACCAGGTCCACACCACCTCCAACATTAGGGTCCTCACCATACCAGGTCCACACCACCAGCATCATGGTCCTCACCATACCAGGTCCACACCACCAGCATCATGGTCCTCACCATACCAGGTCCACACCACCAGCATCATGGTCCTCACCATACCAGGTCCACACCACCAGCATCACGGTCCTCACCATACCAGGTCCACACCACGAGCATCATCGTCCTCACCATACCAGGTCCACACCACGAGCATCATGGTCCTAACCATACCAGGTCCACACCACCAGCATCATGGTCCTCACCATACCAGGTCCACACCACCAGCATCACGGTCCTCATCATACGAAATTCTGGCAAATTATGGATGTTAAAGAATTAAAGTAGGAATATATTTTCACATTAGCCTAATATAACCCAAATTTAACACAAATTTGTCCCAATTGGAGGGGGGGAGGGGTTATAGGCTAGGTTAAGGAAAATTTGATTATTTAGTGATATAGATATGGCGAATCTTATCATGTTTCCTAAGAACATGTGAACAAATGGAGTTCAAATCCATTTATATGAGGTTGGGTTGTGTTTGAACTGATGTAGAGAAAAATGGCCATTAAACCCATAGTTAATAGAGGTTAGGTTGGGATGAGTTGGCTGTGTCCCAAGAATAAGATACCATATATGGAACCAAGATCTTGGTATCAGAGGTATGGGCAAGGGCGGTTGGGTTGATGCAAAAACATCACTTTCGGCGACCAGATATTGAAGATGCACATTAAATTTAATTGGGATAGGTGAAACTAGGTCAAATTGGGGCTTTGGTTGTGCTATGAAATGGTAAACTCGGGTAAATTTGGCGGGAATTGGATCAAATTAGGTGGAAATTGGATTAAATTGGGATAAATTTGGCCTTAGCTGTGTGTTAGGTTAGGTCTGGTTTCGTAGGATTGAAGATATATAAACACATCTGGATATATGGAAATAGCTGGATGGACACTGCGCTATTACTATGAAATGGTATTGGGAATAGAGCGTGACATAGGACACCTGGATATTAGATATTGAAAATGCTCATTAAATTTATATGGGATAGGTGAAACTTGGTCAAATTAGGCTTTGGTTACGCTATGAAACGGACAAACTCGGGTAAATATAGTGGAAATTGGATTAAATTAGGATAAAATGGGGCAAAATTAGGTGGAAATTGGATTAAATTGGGATAAATTGTCATAAATTTAGGTGGAAACTGGCGTAAATTGGGATACATATGGCTAAATTTGGCCTGGCTGCATTAGGATAGGAATGGTTTCCTAGGAGTGATGATATATAAGCACATCTGGATATTTGGAAATAGCTGGAAGGACAGTGAGCTATTACTATGAAATAGTCTTGGGAATAGGGCGTGGCATGGG
>NC_091200.1:31717399-31802399 GCF_040958095.1 Procambarus clarkii
GAATTGGCAAAATGATCAGGGAAAGAGAAGGGCCTCAAAATAACATTTCACTTAGGGTATATTACACTAACAGTAGAAGTCTAAGAAATAAAATTAACGAATTAAATGCTCTTGTCTGCACAGAAAAAATATATATTACTGCACTTACCGAAACGTGGATGAATGTAGAAAATAGAGAACTATTAGCTGAATATCAAATAAATGGATTTAAACTATTTCACACAGATAGATATATTAGACGAGGAGGGGGAGTAGCCATATATGTTAGGGACAATTTGAAATGTAGTCTCAAAGAGGGAATCAAAACTGAGCCACACACAGAAACTATTTGGATAGAATTATACGAAAAAGCAAATAATATTATAATAGGAGTTATATATTGGCCACCAAATTTAGACAGAATGGAAGCAAAGCATCTATGGGATGAAATATCTAGGGCATCTAGATCTAACAGTATTTACGTCATGGATGACTTTAATTTTAGTGGAATAAACTGGTTGAACAAAACAGGGAATAGTGAAGCAGAAGATTTTCTAGAATTAACTGACGATTGCTTTCTTAAGCAACACATTAAGGAACCAACAAAGGAAAATAATATTTTAGATTTAGTGTTAACTAACAGGGAAACACAAATTAATGACATCGAAATAGGGAGTAAGCTAGGGAACAGTGATCACAAAGAAATCAGATTTAGCATAGAATGGAATAGACCTGTAGGAGAAAATTATGTTAAAGTGCCAGATTTTCGAAAAGCTGATTTTAATAGCCTTAGAAATTTTTTGAGTCAAATTGATTGGAAAGTCTTGGGTATGGGGTGGGGGCCGGTCTTGGAGCGAGACATGAACCCAGCGATAGGTGACGTAAATGGGGATTTCGCTGTGGATTCAATATATAACTTATTTAAGAATATTCTAAACAAAGCACAGGAACGTAGTATACCATACAAATTGAATAGATCGAATACCAGTGACTAAAAGTGGATAACAAAGAATTTGAAGAACCTTATAGGTAAAAAGAGAGCTTGGTACAAAAGGATTAAAAATGGCGAGGTCACTTTAGAACAGGAATTCGTACAACTGGTTAGAAATGTTAAAAAAGAGATAAGGAAAGCAAAAAGAAACTATGAAGTTCGCATAGCAGGGCAAGCAAAGACAAATCCTAAAGGTTTTTTTTCAGTTATATCGTACTAAGACTAGGGAAAGGATAGGTCCATTAAAAACTGAGACAGGTCAAATAACAGATAGTGATGAAGAGATGAGTAGTATTTTTAATAAATATTTTGTATCTGTATTTACTAAAGAGGAACTTAACAATATGCCTTCAGCCGAACAAGTCTATGTGAGTGGGGACGAGGACAGGCTGACGAGTTTAACAGTTACCAGGGAGGATGTTCTTAAACAAATAGTAAAACTCAAACCAAACAAATCCCCAGGGCCGGATGAAGTGTTTGCCAGGGTGCTTAAAGAATGCAAAGAGGAGCTTTGTGACCCACTGTCAACCATATTTAATAAATCAATAGAGTCAGGCAGAGTGCCAGAGTTTTGGAAAGTTGCTAATGTGATACCAGTTTTTAAGAAAGGAGATAGATCACTTGCGTCTAACTATCGACCAATTAGCCTAACGTCTATTGTGGGAAAGTTACTCGAATCTATAATAGCAAATAAAATTCGTTTTCATCTTGAAAAACATAAATTAATAATTGAGTCGCAACATGGTTTTATAAATGGCCGTTCATGTTTAACAAATTTGTTATCTTTTTATTCTAGCATTGTTGAGGCAGTTGATAGTGGTAAGGATTGCGATATTGTGTACCTTGACTTTAGCAAAGCTTTTGATACAGTGCCACATGAAAGACTGATTAAAAAGTTAGAGTCTCATGGTATTGGGGGTGCTATATTAAGCTGGATTAGGGCATGGCTATACCAAAGGAAACAGAGAGTTAGTATAAATGGAGTCAAGTCAGAGTGGGAAAATGTTGTAAGTGGGGTGCCTCAGGGCTCTGTCCTGGGACCTCTGTTGTTTATAATATATATAAATGATTTAGATTCAGGTTTGAGTAGCAACATTTGCAAATTTGCCGATAATACGAAAATCGGTAGGGAAATTAATTCGGAGGAGGACTCACTATCACTTCAAGTTGATCTAGATAGAGTTTTGAAATGGTCGAAGGATTGGCAGATGCAGTTTAATGCTGATAAATGTAAAGTTCTGAGGTTAGGTAATGATGATAGGGTTACAAGATACGAGCTAGATGGTGTTGAGATTGCGAAGTCGAATTGCGAAAGGGATCTGGGAGTTATGATTAGTAAGAATTTAAAACAAAAGGATCAATGCATAAATGTTCGTAATAAGGCAAATCGGACACTTGGATTTATTAATCGCAGCGTTAGTAACAAGACACCTGGTGTGGTTCTCAAGCTATATCTTGCTCTAGTTAAGCCCCAATTAGATTATGCAGTTCAGTTTTGGTCGCCATATTATAGAATGGATATAAATTCACTTGAACATGTCCAGCGTAGGATGACTAAGTTAATTCCCCAAATTAGAAATCTTTCAAATGAAGAAAGATTAACCTCTATCATGTCACCCCTAACTCTTCGCCATTCCAGTGAATGCAACTTAAGCTTTGTTAATCTTTCTTCATATGAAAGATTTCTAATTTGGGGAATTAACTTAGTCATCCTACGCTGGACACGTTCAAGTGAATTTATATCCATTCTATAATATGGCGACCAAAACTGAACTGCATAATCTAAATGGGGCCTAACTAGAGCAAGATATAGCTTGAGAACCATACCAGGTGTCTTGTTACTAACGGTGAGATTAATAAATCCAAGTGTCCGATTTGCCTTATTACGAACATTTATGCATTGATCCTTTTGTTTTAAATTCTTACTAATCATAACTCCCAGATCCCTTTCGCAATCCGACGTCGCAATCTCAACACCATCTAGCTCGTATCTTGTAACTCTATCATCATTACCTAATCTCAGAACTTTACATTTATCAGCATTAAACTGCATCTGCCAATCCTTTGACGATTTCAAAACCCTATCTAGATCAAATTGAAGTGATAGTGAGTCCTCCTCCGAATTAATTTCCCTACCGATTTTCGTATCATCGGCAAATTTGCAATTGTTGCTAGTCAAACCTGAATCTAAATCATTTATATATATTATAAACAACAGAGGTCCCAGGACAGAGCCCTGAGGCACCCCACTTACAACATTTTCCCACTCTGACTTGACTCCATTTATACTAACTCTCTGTTTCCTTTGGTATAGCCATGCCCTAATCCAGCTTAATATAGCACCCCCAATACCATGAGACTCTATCTTTTTAATCAGTCTTTCATGTGGCACTGTATCAAAAGCTTTGCTAAAGTCAAGGTACACAACATGACAATCCTTACCACTATCAACTGCCTCAACTATGCTAGAATGAAAAGATAACAAATTTGTTAAACGTGAACGGCCATATATAAAACTATGTTGCGACTCAATTATTAATTTATGTTTTCCAAGATGAAGACGAATTTTATTTGCTATTATAGATTCGAGTAACTTTCCCACAATAGACGTTAGGCTAATTGGTCGATAGTTAGACGCAAGTGATCTATCTCCTTTCTTAAAAACTGGTATCACATTAGCAACTTTCCAAAACTCTGGCACTCTGCCAGACTCTATTGATTTATTAAATATGGTTGACAGTGGGTCACAAAGCGCCTCTTTGCATTCTTTAAGCACCCTGGCAAACACTTCATCCGGCCCTGCGGATTTGTTTGGTTTGAGTTTTACTATTTGTTTAAGAACATCCTCCCTGGTAACTGCTAAACTCGTCAACCTGTCCTCGTCCCCACCCACATAGATTTGTTCGGCTGAAGGCATATTGTTAAGTTCCTCTTTAGTAAATACAGATACAAAATATTTATTAAAAATACTACTCATCTCTTCATCACTATCTGTTATTTGACCTGTCTCAGTTTTTAATGGACCTATCCTTTTCCTACTCTTAGTACGATATAACTGAAAAAAACCTTTAGGATTTGTCTTTGCTTGCTCTGCTATGCGAACTTCATAGTTTCTTTTTGCTTTCTTTATCTCTTTTTTAACATTTCTAACCAGTTGTACGAATTTCTGTTCTAAAGTGACCTCCCCATTTTTAATCCTTTTGTACCAAGCTCTCTTTTTACTTATAAAGGTTCTTCAAATTCTTTGTTATCCACTTTGCGTCATTAGTATTCGATCTCATCAATTTGTATGGTATACTACGTTCCTGTGCTTTGTTTAGAATATTCTTAAATAAGTTATATATTGAATCCACATCGAAATCCCCATTTAAGTCACTTATCGCTGGGTTCATGTCTCGCTCCAAGACCGGCCCACACCCCATACCCAAGACTTTCCAATTAATTTGACCCAAAAAATTTCTTAGGCTATTAAAATCAGCTTTTCGAAAATCTGGCACTTAAACAGAATTAAAAATGAATTAGACGTTCTTAGGGCGTCTGTAGGCGGCTTTATCAAAGTCTTCTTAAGGCCCCTGTCCTTTACAACTTTCCATGACGAGGTCTTTTTACTACTGGCCTCCTCCTTCGTTCCCTCTTGTTGCTGTTTCAGCTGTCGTACCTCCTCCCGTAGAGAGTCCAACTGTGTCCTCAGAGCCCCAACCACACTCATCAGTTCCTTCACCACAACTTCCATATTGTTATGATAATAGAACTACACTCAGGAGCTCCGGCTAACACACCCTCTCACTGCGACTGTCTGCGCCTGACTGGTCGATAGACAGATATAAAGACATAAAGAGAGAAAGACAGATAGGAACCGAGAAAGAGACTGACACAGCTGAAGATAAGAGACAGAGAGGTAGACAGAGACGGACAGCAGATAGATGGATTGATAGATAGGTGGACGGGTAGATGGATAGGTAGATGGATAGATTGAGGGATAGATAGATGGATACACTGATGAGTAGGTGGATAGATAGATGGATGAATATATGGGTTGGCAGATGAGAAGATAGATAAATGGATGAATAGGCAGATGGTTGGATTGACAAATAGATCGTTGGAAAGATAATTGAATGGAGAGATGAATAGAAAGATGAGTGGGGGCATAAATAGATTGGTAGAAAGATAGTTGGATTGCAAGCAATATGGATAAGTATATAGAAAGGTATATAGATAAAAATGAATAGATGCATTGATAGACAGAGATATAGATGGTTAGGATGATAGGTGAATGGATGGAAACAAAACTAGATGGATAGATAAATTGATAGATGGCTACACTGACGGATGGACACAAAATACATTAATGGTAAGATGGATTGATGGAAAGAGAGATGGACATTCAAAGTGTGAGTGGATAGATAGAAAATTTACGATTTTATGTGTAGATGAATGGATAAATGTGTAGATGAATTTATAGATGTGTATCTATATAAATAAATAGATAGATAGATAGTTAAATGGATAGACGAATGGATAAAGGGACAGATTGATAGATAGATAGGGGAATAGATAAAAAGACAGATGAGTGTGTAGATGGATTAATGATCGTGTGGGTACACTAAAAGATTGATAGATGGATAAATAGGTGGTTATATGGATGGCGAGATGTGTTGATGGAAGGATAACTGGAAAGATTCTTTAATAGATGGATAGATATAAAATTGAACAGATAGATTGATAAATAGTTTGGCTGATAGATTGATTAATAGGTCGAGATAGATGGATAGATTGATAGATATACCAAGATAGAAGGACTGATAGATGGGTAGCTTGCTAGATGGATTGATAGGAGTAGATGGATAAATGGATGGATTGGTAGCTGGTGGAGTAGATTGAAAGATGTACAGATGAATGGATATATATATATATATATATATATATATATATATATATATATATATATATATATATATATATATATATATATATATAGAAGGGAGTACCACCTCTACTTGGAAGAAGGGGGACCCATAGCCTCGGAGGAAACCACGCATAACGCATTAGAGGGAATGTTTAGATCCCCTCCAATACAGTTTCTGTGTGCTTTTCTCCTACCACCCACATTATATATATATATATATATATATATATATATATATATATATATATATATATATATATATATATATATATATATATTATTAAGATGAATAGGAAAACCAGGGATATACTGAACATCTTGTATCAGAATCTTTACTTTAAAAAACATAACATTTCGAATACTTCTCGTATTCATCATCAGATCTAAAAGAAAAAAACAGAAATCACAATCAAATAGCTGGTAAACAAAGAACTCATACTGAATATATTTGCCTATCAAAGAAAGGAAAATGCTTAAAAAAAAAACACTTAAGCGCACTTAAAGTGATCAATACAAATAAAACTTATTAACTGTCACATATATTAAAACTAATTTAAAATCCATTAAACTATAAGAAGAAATTTATAACTACTAAAACAAACCATTCTATTAAACTTACGTGAAGTGATCAGAAGTGAAACTTGATACCTAACACATAGATACTAAACACTTTAACAAATATTTATATAATGACTACAAATCTACAAAAAATGTATGTAAAATACAAACAGAATAAACGACAATTATAAAGTACTAACCAAAATCTTATAAAAATCTCAAATATTAAATAAAATTAAATACCAAAAATGTATTATATATCCTAAATAAAAGATTATATTAATGTACAATGTTAAGACTTGAAATAAGTAAGAAAGGGCAAAGACATGGTAAACTAAACAAAATTAAACTACCAAAATAAACTAAAATTCAAATTACAGGGCCTACTGTGCACTATACAGTGTACAATTGAACAGTTGAAAGGTTGCTATTTAACAGAGGCCGCAGCTCCTTTATATATAAGGATTCCATTACTCTCAAATCTGACTGGCCATTCATACAAGTGTCCAGAATTTTAAAATCAGATTCCAGCAGAGAATGATCAAACTCATAACAATGGTTTCTAATCTCCGAAAATGCTGGTTTAGACAATGGTAATTCAGTCCTAAAAGATAATCCCCGGTGCTCAAGTATCCTAATCTTAAAGTTCCGAATGGAACTCCCGACATATCCAGCATTACAGCTGGAACAATTATACATATATACGACATTTGAGCACAAGGGGGTAGGCACTTTATCTTTAAATTTAAAATAAGAGCCTATGGTATTTGTGTTGACAAAAATAAATCTAAAGTCCACTTGAGGATAACACTGCTGCAACAGTCTCCTCAAACGACTCCTTACAGAAAAGCTAATACTGCCATAAAATGGTAATTTAATATATTTAAGATCCCTTTCCACTGTAGTAATCCTACACGATGGGTGAAACTTCTTATTTAAGAAATTCCTTATAAAAGTATAAACCATATGCACAGGATAACCATTATTTGAAAAAAATTTCACAAGAAAATTAATTACCTGATCAAAGTTATTCCAATTAGAACATAAAACAAAGGCCCTATTCAGTAGAGTGATAATAGCATTTTTCTTAAAAATATCAGGAACAAAGGAATTAAAATTTAAACCTAAACCAGTAAAGGTTGGTTTCCTAAAAACATTAGTGTTGAACCCATTGAGGTTATTCACTTTTACATCAAGAAACGACAATGAATTATCAACTTCACACTCTGCAGTAAACCATATATTGCTTTGTTGTGCATTAAGATACTCTCTAAATTTCTCAATTTCTCAATATTCCCTCCTGAATTCCTCCAGAACTTGGGTTAGCAATTCCTTTGTTTGATCTCCCTGGCTGCTTCCCGTGTCCCTGTTGCGGCCTCCTGCCATTTTGTCCCTTGTCAAGAGAGAGAGAGAGAGCAAGAGAGCAAGAGAGAGAGAGAGCAATAGAGAGCAAGAGAGAGAGAGAGCAATAGAGAGCAAGAGAGAGTGAACAAGAGAGAGAGAGAGAGAGAGAGAGCAAGAGAGAGCGAACAAGAGAGAGAGAGAACAAGAGAGAGAGAGCAAGAGAGAGAGAGCAAGAGAGAGAGAGCAAGAGAGAGAGAGAGCAAGAGAGAGAGAGAGCAAGAGAGAGAGA
Organism: Procambarus clarkii; assembly: GCF_040958095.1. Lineage (NCBI taxonomy): Eukaryota > Metazoa > Arthropoda > Malacostraca > Decapoda > Cambaridae > Procambarus > Procambarus clarkii. The sequence continues at coordinate 31,725,467 of NC_091200.1, forward strand.
GAGCAAGAGAGAAAGAGAGCAAGAGAGAGCGAACAAGAGAGAGAGAGAACAAGAGAGAGAGAGCAAGAGAGAGAGAGCAAGAGAGAGAGAGCAAGAGAGAGAGAGCAAGAGAGAGAGAGAGAGAGAGAGAGAGAGAGAGAGAGAGAGAGAGAGAGAGAGAGAGAGAGAGAGAGAGAGAGAGAGAGAGAGAGAGAGAGAGAGAGAGAGAGAGAGAGAGAGAACGTGTGTGAGCTTGGGATGGGGTTACTAGGAGGTGAGGTGTTCAGCTTACAGCAGGTAAGAAGGGGATTATGAGAGGTTTTATCTCCTTTCCACGAAAGGTGTTAATCCCTTCTAGCCTGTGTGTGCGTATGTGTGTGTGTGTGCATACGTACGTGGGCTTGAGTGCTTGCGTGCGTGCGTGCGTGCGTGCGCGTGTGTGTGTCACTAGTTCCCGGAAGCAGTAACTTCTACCCAGAATAAGCCACACCGAGATTTTAAATATATATACTATCCTGAACAAGAATTTGATAATATTTTACCTCACACTGTACACCTGAGTACTTGACCAGAGAGGGGGTACGTACCAGTATGATTCCCGCTCACACAACTAGATGAGTAATGATGATGAATGGTTGACGATGGTGCTCCGTCGTCGCCTTTCCACTTGGTGATTCTCTAAGTGCTAGTAGATTGACAATGTCGATTCTTTTCTACACAAATCTCTGAAGTCACAGTCACCACCCAACAAACACAGTCAGCAGTTCCATGGCGGGCCGTCCCACCTGGCCGTCAGGTCAGGTCAGGTCAGGTTCTCGACAGAGCAATTCAGAACAGAAGGACAGACTTATGCAAATTTTATGCAAAGGGCATATGCAGACATAGCTATGCTGGTAATAAGAAAGAATTAGAATGCAGTTACCAACATCCCAAAAAATGTTTAAATAAGCTTAGGAAAGGTGAGTGTCGATTTGGATCAATATGTAGGTTTTTCCATCCTGACATGTGCCAAACCTCACTGGAGGAGAGAAAATGCTATGACCTCAGCTGCCCACACTTTCACGTGAAAGGCACGGAACGCTACATAAAGAGTGGCAAGCAGGATAATGAATTTGGAGGAAACTCTATAAATTTTTTATACCAGACCGGCAGAGAATTCAAAAGGAGCAGCATGGAGAGTGTATGGAACTGGATGCCAGATCCACTTGCATTCCAGAATTACAGATACAATTACCCACCGAAAGGGAACTACAACTACGACAGAAAACTGACCTACAACAATCAGTACTGGTCAGAACAAACTCATTATGTCCACGAATAATGGACTTGCCGAAAAAGTCTCCCATTCAAACTATCACTAATAGAGTAACCTCATTCATCTTTGCCAACATACAAGGACTGAAAACAAGAACAAACAACAAAGTACAGTTCATAAATGGCCTCCTCACGGAGTCAAATGCAGTATTTGGAGCTTTCACAGAAACCCATGCAGGGGAATTGTTGGACAGTGAGATCTGGATTCCAGGATATTACCTATACAGGTGTGATAGGAAAATTAGGTCACATGGAGGAGTGGGTCTGTATATTATGGAAGACCTTGTATGCTCGGAGCTCCTAAACGTTACAAATGAGGTGGTAGAGGTACTGGGATTAAAAATAGAGAAAATAAATTTAGTGATTATACTAATATACAAACCGCCAGATGCAACGGCTGAGGAATTCACAGAACAGATAAGCAAAATAGAGAATAGCCTTGATAATTTGGAGAACCCGATACCTGATATTATCTTCCTAGGTGACTTCAACTTGCCTAGTCTCAGGTGGAAAATAGCAAACAATAATATTATACCAGGAAATCTATCAGGACCTAACCAACCACAGATTAGAGAACTACTTAGATTATGTGATAAATTTTCACTCAATCAACAGATATCGGAGCTAACGAGAAATGAAAATATTCTAGATCTGGTCTTTACGAACAATGAAGACATTATCAGAGACATTACGATATCAGATACCACATACTCAGATCACAAACTCATTGAAGTGCAAACGACCATCAATACCAAGAATAGACCTAAAACGTTGATAAAGCGAGAGGGGCTATTCAGTAAATTCAATATTAATAATAAAAGGATAGACTGGGATATAATAAACAGGGAACTTACAAACATTCCATGGGGAACTGTTCTAAATAATACAAGTCCTACAGAAGGAATAGAAAAACTGACTTCAGAAGCGTATCAAGTCTGTCTGAAACATGTTCCTTTGAGGAAAGCCAGAAAGAGATCTAACGTAGAAAGAGAACGTAGACGACACTATAAACGCAGGAAAAAAATAACGGAACTGCTTATGCAGACACGAATTTCCCGTCAAAGAAGGAATAATTTAAATAGGGAGATTGAAGAAATCGAGCGGAAATTGAAACACTCATATGAAACTGAAGAAAGGCAGTTAGAACAGAAAGCAATTCAGGAAATAAAGAAAAATCCAAAATATTTCTTCTCATATGCAAAATCAAAAGCAAAAACCACTGCCAGTATTAGACCTATTCGTACAAGTGAAGGTTCATACACGGAGGATGACAAAGAAATTAGTGAAATCCTAGAAAAGCAGTATGAGGACATGTTTAGCACTCCAATAAACAACATGAAGGTGGAAGATCCAGACAATTTCTTTATGTGGGATATTCAAACCCCTGTAAATATAACTGATATAAACACGAGCGCACTAAATTTTGAAAAAGAAATTGAAAACATACCCATGCACTCGGCCCCAGGTCCAGAATCATGGAATTCAATATTTATAAAGAAATGCAAAGTGCCGGTAGCACAGGCACTCAGTATAGTGTGGAGGAAGAGCTTGGACACGGGGGAGATACCAGATGCACTTAAAGTAGCAGACATAGCCCCTCTACACAAGGGAGGGAGCAAAGCATTGGCAAAAAATTATAGACCAGTTGCACTAACATCGCACATCATAAAAGTATTTGAGAGAGTGATTAGGAGTCAGGTCACCAATTTCATGGAGACCAATGACCTTCACAACCCAGGCCAACATGGATTTCGAGCGGGAAGATCGTGCCTCTCACAGCTACTTGAGCACTACGACAAAGTCACTGAGGCATTAGAAGAGAAACAGAATGCTGATATGATATTCACGGACTTCGCAAAGGCTTTCGATAAATGTGACCATGGCGTGATAGCACACAAAATGAAGTCAATGGGAATAACCGGTAAAGTAGGACGCTGAATACTCAGTTTTCTGTCAAACAGGACTCAGCGAGTAACTGTCAACCATATAAAATCTAGTCCAAGTGCAGTGAAAAGCTCTGAACCTCAGGGTACAGTCCTTGCACCGCTGCTTTTCCTTATTCTCATATCAGATATAGACAAAAATACAAGTCACAGCTTCGTATCATCCTTTGCAGATGACACAAAAATCAGTATGAAAATTACCTCGGCTGAGGACATTGAAAAACTTCAAGCTGATATTAATAAAGTTTTCGACTGGGCATCAGAAAATAACATGATGTTTAACAGTGATAAATTTCAGGTACTCAGGTACGGTAAAAATGAGGACCTTAAACATAATACAGAGTACAAAACACAATCAAATGTACCCATAGTAGGAAAACAGCATGTAAAGGATTTGGGAATAATAATGTCTGACGACTTAACGTTTAAGGAGCATAACCAAGCAAATATTGCGACAGCCAGAAAAATGATAGGATGGATTACGAGAACTTTCAAATCCAGGGATCCCATCACAATGGTTGTACTCTTCAAGTCACTTGTGTTGTCCCGTCTTGAGTACTCCTCAGTACTCACTTCCCACTTCAGAGCAGGAGAGATTGCTGAAATAGAGGGAATACAGAGAACATATACGGCACGAATAGACGCAATAAAGCACCTAAATTATTGGGATCGTCTCAAAGCCCTCCAAATGTACTCACTAGAAAGAAGACGAGAGAGATATCAAATAATATACACCTGGAAGATACTGGAGGGCCAAGTACCAAATCTACACAGTAAAATAACAACGTACTGGAGTGAACGACATGGAAGAAAATGTAGAATAGAACCAGTGAAGAGCAGAGGTGCCATAGGCACAATCAGAGAACACTGTATAAACATCAGAGGTCCGCGGTTGTTCAACGTCCTCCCAGCAAGCATAAGAAATACTGCCGGAACAACCGTGGACATTTTCAAGAGGAAACTAGATTTATTCCTCCAAGGAGTGCCGGACCAACCGGGCTGTGGTGGGTATGTGGGCCTGCGGGCCGCTCCAAGCAACAGCCTGGTGGACCAAACTCTCACAAGTCGAGCCTGGCCTCGGGCCGGGCTTGGGGAGTAGAAGAACTCCCAGAACCCCATCAACCAGGTCACTACTCGGTCCTCCACACTGTATGCACCGATAATTCCACTAGCTACACTTTGTTTTTTTTTGCACAATCGTTAGCGATATGACTATGCTATGTAGCACCCTGCTAGCTACACACTGCGAGAAGCCAAATACTATGATCTAGCCTTAATAATCCTTCAATGTCCCGAGAAATTGACGAATTTCCGCGGACCTCGCTAATCGCGTGTGTCTCCTATCGTCGCTGGCCTTGTGCTCTGGTAGTGTGGTAGTGTGGTGGGGTGTGTGGTAGTGTGGTAGGGTGTGTAGTAGTGTGATGAGGTGTGTGGTAGTGTGGTGGGGTGTGAGGTAGTATGATGGGGTTGTGAGGTACTGTGGTGGGGTGTATGGCAGTTTTATTGGGTTGTGTTGTAGTGTAGTGGGGTTGAGTAGTATTGTGTTGGGGTTGTGTGGTAGAGTGGTGGGGATGTGTGGTAGTGTGATGGGTTATGTGGTAGAGTTGTGGGGTTGTGTGGTAAAGTTGTGGGGGTTGTGTGGTTGAGTGGTTGTGTGGTAGAGTGGTGGGGGTGTGTGGTAGTGTGGTTAGTTGTGTGGTAGTGTTGTGGTGTTTGTGGTACTATGGAGGGGTGAGTGATAGTGTTGTGGGGTGAGTAGTATTGTGGTGAGGTATGTGATAGTGTGGTGGGGTGTGTGGTAGTGTGCTGGTGTGTGTGGTGAGGTGAATGGTATTGTGGTGGGTTGTGTGGTAGTGTGGTGAGGTGTGAGGTGGTACTGTAGTGGAGTGTGTGGTAGAGTGGTAGGTTGTGTAGTAGTGTGGTGAGCTGTGAGGTGGTAGTGTGGTGCGGTGTGTGGTAGTGCGGTCAGGTTGTGTGGATGTGAGATTGAATGAGTGGAGGGGTTGTGTGGTAGTGGGGTAGCGTGTATGGTAGTGTGGTGGGGATGTGTGGTTCTGTGGTGGGGTGTGTGGTAGTGTAGTGATGTGTGTGGTAGTGTAGTGGGGTATGTGGTAGTGTGGTGGGGTTGTGTAATATTGTGATGGGGTATGTGGTAGTGTGGTGGTGTGTGTGGTAGTGTGGTGGGGTGTGTGATAGTGTGGTGGGATGTGTGGTAGTATGGTAGGGTAAGTGGTAGTGTTGTGGGGTTTTGTGGAAGTGAGGTGGGGTGTATGGTAGTGTAATGGGGTTGTGTGGTAGTGTGATGGGGTGTGTGATAGTGTGGTGGAGTTGTGTTGTAGTGTGGTGGGGTGTGTGGTAGTGTGGTGAGGTTGTGTGGTAGTGTGGTGGGGTGTGTGGTAGTGACGTGGGGTGTGTAGTAGTGTGGTGGGGTGTGTGGTAGTTAGATGGGGTGTGTAGTAGTGTGGTGGGGTGTGTAGTATTTTGTTGGGGGTGTGTGGTAGTATGGTGGGGGTGTGTGGTAGTGTGATGGGGTGTGTTGTAGTGTTGTGGGGTGTGTGGTAGTGTGGTAGGGGTGTGTTGTAGTATGGAGGTGTATGGTAGTATGGTGCGTTTGTGTGATAGTGTGGTGGGGTTGTGATGTAAAGTGGTGTGTGGTAGTGTTGACAGTTGTGTGGTAGAATTGTAGGGTTGTGTTGTAGATTGGTGGGGTGTGTGGTAGTGTGGTGGTGTGTGTGGTAGTGTGTTGTGGTTGTGTGGTAGTATGGTCGGGTTGTGTGGTAGAGCGGTGGGGTTGTGTGGGAGAGTGGTAGGGGGTGTGTGGTAGTGTGGTGGGGCTGTGTAGTATTGTGGTGGGGTTGTGTGGTATTGTGGTGGGATGTGTAGTAGTGTGGTGGAGTGTGTCGTAGTGTGGTGGGGTTTTGAGTGGTAGTGTGGTGTGGTAGTGTGATGAGGGTGTATGTTAGTGTGATGGAGGTGTGTGGTAGTCATGTGGGGTGTGTGGTAGTGTGGTGGGGTTGTATGGTAGTGTGGTGGGGTGTGTAATAGTGAGGTGGGGGAGTGTGATATAGTGGTGCGGTTTATAGTAGTGTGGTGGGGTGTGTGGTAATGTGGTGGGGGTGTGGTAGGGTGTGTGTGGTAGTGTGGTTTGGTTGTGTGGTAGTGTGGTGGGGTTTGTGGTATGTGGTGGGATGTGTGGTTTTTTGGTGGGGTGTGTGGTAGTGTAATGGGGTCTTGTGGTAGTGTGGTGGGGTGTGTTGTAGTGTGGTAGAGTGTGTGGTAGTGTTATGAGTGTGTGTGGTAGTGTGGTGGGGTGTGTGTTAGTATTACGGGGTTGTGTGGTAGTGTGGTGGAACTGTGTGGTAGAGTGGTTGAGTGTGTGGTACTATGGTGAGGTGTGTGATAATGAGATGGGGTGTATAGTAGTGTGGTGGGGTGTGTAGTATTGTGATGGGGGGGGGGGTAGTGTGGTGCGGGTGTGTGGTATTGTGATGGGGTGTGTGGTAGTGTGGTGGAGTGTGTGGCACTATGGTCGGGTGTGTGATAGTGTTTTGGGCTGTGTAGTTTTGTAGTGAGGTGTGTGGTAGTGTGGTGGGATGTGTGGTCGGTTTGTGTAGCAGTGTGGTGGGGACGTGTAGTAGTGTGGTGAAGTGTGTAGTAGTTTGGTGGAGTGTGTGGTAGTGTGGTGGTGTTTTGTGGTAGTGTAGTGGGGGTTGTGTTGTAAAGTGGTGGGGATGTGCGGTAGTGTGGAGGGTTTTGTGGTAGAGTTGTGTGGTTGTGTGGTAGAGTGGTGGGGGATGTGTGGTAGTACTGTGGGGTTGTGTTGTAGAGTGGTGGGGTTGTGTGGTAGAGTGGTGGGGTATGTAGTAGTGAAGTGGGGTTGTGTAGTATTGTTGTGGGGTTGTGTTGTAGAGTGTTGGGCTTGTGTGGTAGAGTAGTGGGAGTTGTTTTGGTAGTACTGTTGGGTTGTGTGGTAGTGTGGTGGGATTGTGTGGTAGTGTGGTGGGGTTCTGTGGTAATGTTGTGGGGTGTGTGGTAGTGTGATGGGGGTGTGGTAGTGCGGTGGGAGTAGTGTAAAGTGCGACTAGAGCGACGCGCCCCACCTGCCCAGGTGGCACTCTTGAGTGCCAGCTGAGCAGGTGCACCGCGTCGCTCTAGTCGCAGAGGGTTTGGGTGGGAAATTTCCCGGATGTTATGACGCGTGGCATCCGGCCAGGCGTCGCTTGAGAGAGTGTCATGTTGGGGTTGGAAGCTAAGTGGTTGGTATGCAGTCATGTAGGGAGGAAGAGGAGGAGTGTAGGTTATGTTGTGAAGGGAGGGGGGAGCCCCAATACCTGAGAGATTAACAATGACGTTCATTAGTTCCCCCCCTACATGGGCAGGAAGTGTTGAGGGGAGCGTGAGAGACCAGGGTCTTAAGATTGGAGGGGGAGAAGGAGGGGAAAGGGAGGTAACAGCTGGCAGTGGGTTTGTGTGTGAAAGTAGACATTATTTTTTCTTAAAGAATGACGGTTTTATGTACCCTCCCTGCTTCCAGAGCGCTAAGGATATGTGGGCTATACCTACCACATAGCTATGAGGAGTGACACCACATGTCCACATGGGTTACCTCTTCAAAGGCTGAGATCTAACTGTTGCGAATGTCATCATCAACCTCTAACATAGTCAGTCAGTCATGCCCCCCCCCCCCTCGATCCACATAGCAGGATATACCACATACCAACACCACCACCACCACACTGCTGGGAGTGACAGCAATATGGCATACCATACTCTCTCATGACACAGCTCTCACCGGCACATAGCATTGAGTGTGACAATGTTCTTTCTCAAAGGTGGGCCATGAGCGCAACATACAAATTCCAAAATGCAGTCCTGGGAGTTTGACACATTGATTAACAAGCTATCTGATTATTTATGCAGCTTCTCTCTCTCTACATTATATGCGGGTTACATAGTGTGTCAAGAACTCTCTCTCTCTCTCTCTCTGTCTCTCTGTCTCTCTGTCTCTCTCTCTGTCTCTGTCTCTGTCTCTGTCTCTCTCTTTCTCTCTCTCTCTCTCTCTCTCTCTCTCTCTCTCTCTCTCTCTCTCTCACCCTCTCTAAAGTCCACCACACGGCTCTTCACTTAGTAAACTCAGTCAAAGTCAGTAGATTAGCGTTTACTAAAAGAGAGAAACATTTCATATCGTCACGAAGACGCGATCTCTACCTACAAATTGTTCGTGTTAACTGTGATCATTGAAATGTATGCATGTTTACTCAATCTCCATCACCTCTTCGTCCTACAGCCATTACTGTTGTGTGGAGCTATCTTGTCAAGGTCTCACCTTCGCGGCGGATTGAGGCATAGTGAGATAGACAATGTAAAGGGATGGTCCTTACCCTCTCCCCGTCCACCCCACCAAACCCATACCCCTACCACCCCCCTCCATGGCCAAACCATCACTGCTCCCTTCCCAGACCAAGTGTTCTGTGCTAAGCCTTAGTAACACCATTCTTTGCTCAAATAGCATTTTTTTTAAGAATATCTAGTCATAAGATGGTCTTCAATCTTATTATTATAACAAATCTTAATTTGATGTAAACACAACTGCGTGGGATATACATAGCACTCAGTGGACTCTCTCTCTCTCTCTCCAGATCATTTAATAGTTGGGGAAAGTAACATCATTTCCTTTCTCCTGCTGCCGCTGTTCACGTATCTTTCTCCATTTCACTTAGACTAATGGCAATTTTCGAGGCCCCATCGCTCACACCCTTATAACCTTGTAAGGTAACACGACCAACATGATGACAGCATTCTTTGCTCAAATATAATTAATGTAACGTGGACAATATACTAACTTCGTTCTTTGCCCAAATAACATTTTAAGAGTAACGAGCGACTTTCTGTCGATGTCTGAATAATGAAATGTAAAACCATGTTTAGCCATTACATCCAAACACAATAAAATATTTTTGTTCCACACATACAAATTCCAAGCAAGTAAGCGTATATACGATAATATGGAAAAACACAGTCTTGATACTATTATTAAATTGACTTGTTCATTATCCCCGAGTTCAAGGCTGTCTCTCTTAAGACCTACATCATCCAATGTAAACACCAATCGATGAGAATAAGACCGGTGAGTCGGTAGTGAAATAGCTCTGGGTTAAGTCTGTTTTTCAGTTCTTGTAACACAGTCAATGTAGCGTAATGGGAAACCAGTCTTTCTACTGCCTACATAAATAGCGTTTGAAAATGTATGCAAGTCTAGACAAACTCCTATAGCCCTTACATTCTAACACAAATAAAATATTAGCTCACGTTTGCATCGCATTATATCATCATTAAGTAACGTGGAGATCAACTTTCTGGCTGTTGTCTGAATATCGATATTGATATGTGAACTCCATTTAGCCAAACACAATATCTCCATTACATCTCATAGCATATGAATATTACGGTATACCAGTTTTAACCCTCTATAACACAATGTAACGTAACATAACGTAACGCAAATCAACTTTCTACAGACCAAATATCGTTTTTAAATGAAAGTATGACATAGTCCATCTTCATTACATCTCTCACCATATAAAATATTGGCGTCTTCCCCTTTTAGCCCTCTGTAACACAATGTAACGCAACGTAACGTAACGCAAATCAACTTTTGCAGACCAAAATGTCATTTTGAAACGGAAAGTGAGGGATTAGTCCTTATTCATTACATCTCTCACCATATAAAATATTGACCTCTACCCCTTTTAGCCCTCTGTATCACAATGTAACGCAACGTAACGTAACGCAAATCAACTTTTTGCAGTCCAAAATATCATTTTGAAACGGAAAGTGAGGGTTAGACCATCTCCATTACATCTCTTACCATATAAATAATTGATGGCTACCCCTTTTAGCCCTCTGTAACACAATGTAACACAACGTAACGTATCGCAAATCGACTTTTTGCGGTCCAAAATGTCATTTTTAAATGAAAGTATGACTTAGTCCATCTTCATTACATCTCTCACCATATAAAATATTGGCGTCTACCCCTTTTAGCCCTCTGTAACACAATGTAACGCAACGTAGCGTAACGCAAATCAACTTTTTGCAGTCCAAAAGGTCATTTTGAAACGGAAAGTGAGGGTTAGCCCATCTCCATTACATCTCTACCATATAATTAATTGATGACTACCCCTTTTAGCCCTCTGTAACACAATGTAACACACCGTAACGTATCGCAAATCAACTTTTTGCAGTCCAAAATGTCATTTTTAAATGAAAGTATGACTTAGCACATCTCTTACCATATAATATTGACCTCTACCAGTTTTAGCCCTCTAACACAATGTAACGTAACGCAAATCAACTTTTACAGCCCAAAATGACATTTTTAAATAAAGTAGGACTTAGTCCATCTCCATTACATCTCTTTCCATAAGAATATTACGGTCTACCAGTTTTAGCTCTCTGTAACTCAATGTAACGTAACGGGGAAAATCATCTTTGTCGGATGAGCAAATAACATTATTGAAAATGACATCCGTGTTTAGCCATTACATCCAAACACAAGAAAAATATTACCGCTTTTCTTGAGAAACTTATATGTGGAGATCATATCTCCAGAGTCCACACAATAAGCCACACATCACACATCTTCTGTTTTCAAATCGCAGCTCGCATCTAATTTAATGTTATTTTTTTTTGCAGAAACTATGTTTTTGAGATTATGCTCAATGTCGGCAATTACTATTCGTATCATCAAACTCCTTTCAGTCAACAAAATTCACATTTCATATCGCGTGTGTAGATTAGAGAGAGAAGGCAAACATAGCGTGCAGCTAGTCAAAACTTATCATAACAGATATGATTTCACAGAGTTTTTCAACCATTGCCAGTTTTTTCAATGTTATCTCTTCACTCGTGCTAAGTGAGTCAGACAAAAATGTGACATTTCATTTCATTATTAGCCATGCAATATGCTATTAGCTAGATAGTCAAAACATATAACAAGCGTTATTTCACAGGAATTTTTTCTAGCAAATATGCTTCCTTTAAGCAGTTCAACACATCAAACACCAGCAGTCTGCGAAATTCCCTTTAGTCAATAATCATCCTTTACAGTATTTCTTGACTAGAATAGCACTCCAAAACATAAGTGGTCATTTTTATTCTCACTGTCGCACTATAGTCAATAATTTGTTTCGCAGAGTGACAAGTTATGCATAGTGACGAGATTTCATGGTGTGCATAGTTTAAGAGAGTTCACACTGTATTAATTACGGTCATGGATATCTTATGTTATGTTTATGAAGACCATCTCTTCTTATTTTTATCATTTTCGTGCCCCACAGCTTTACAGTCTTCTCATATTCTTTTTCAAATAAAGTTTGCTTACTGTTTTCCAGTAGATCGGCCTCACATTACATATATTAATCAATTTTCAAATTCAGTTCAGTTTCTTTTCAATATCGCAGCTTTGTTGCCCCCACAGCCCGTATCTAGTTCAAGACCTCTTATTATCAATGTCATTAATACGGATATCATCAACCACGTATTGGATGTCTCTGTCATTCAGTCATCAACGTAGTATGTGTTTAATGAACGTGAGAATCACTTCATGTGCACTCATTTTAGTTTAGTTTAAAGTTTTACATCTTGAATTAATACTGCTATTGGATAGCTCAGACATTCAGTTAACATCTCAGTAAGTGAAAATCTTTTCATGTGAGCTCATTTTTAGTTTAGGATAAGGTTTTTCCATCGTGAAATGCTATTATCAGTAACCAGGTATTGGATGACACTACCATTCAGTTTACATCTCAGTAACTGTTTACTGAACATTGTTATCCATCCATGCAACCTCATTTTTTAGTTTTAAGTTTCTACATCGTAAAAATAAAATATTACTATCACCAGCCATGTATCGGATAGCTCAACCATTCAGTTAACATCTCAGTAAGTGAAAATCTTTTCATGTGAGCTCATTTTTAGTTTAGGATAAGGTTTTCCATCGTGAAATGCTATTATCAGTAGCCAGGTATTGGGTGGGTGGACCATCCAGTTTACATCTCAGTAACAGTTTACTGAACATAGATATCCCTCCATGTGACCTCATTTTTAGTTTAAAGTTTCTCCATCGTAAATAAAAATAATATATTACTATCACAAACCTTGTATTGGCCTGCTCCGGCATTCAGTTTACATCTCAGTAAGTGTTTACTGAATGCAAAATCGCTACATGTGTGGTCATAAGGTTTTCTCATCGTGAAATGCTATTATCAGTAACCAGGTATTGGATGACACTACCATTCAGTTTACATCTCAGTAACTGTTTACTGAACATTGTTATCCATCCATGCAACCTCATTTTTTTTAGTTTTAAGTTTCTACATCGTAAAAAAAAAAATATTACTATCACCAGCCATGTATCGGTAGCTCAACCATTCAGTTTACAGCTCAGTAACTGTTTACTGAACATAGACATCCCTCCATGCGAGCTCATTTTTTAGTTTAAAGTTTCTCCATCGTAAGAAATAAAATATTACTATCACAAACCATGTATTGGGTGGGTCAACCATCCAGTTTACATCTCAGTAACAGTTTACTGAACATAGATATCCCTCCATGTGACCTCATTTTTAGTTTAAAGTTTCTCCATCCTAAATAAAAAATAAAATATTACTATCACAAACTTTGTATTGACCAGCTCCGGCATTCAGTTTACAACTCAGTAAGTGTTTACTGAATGCAAAATCGCTACATGTGTGGTCATTTAGTTTAAAGTTTCTCAATCTTAAAATATTACTATCAACATCAACCATGCATTGGCCGGCTTAGTCTTTCAGTTTACATCTCAGTAAGTGTTTACTGTATGCAAAATCGCTACATGTGTGGTCATTTAGTTTAAAGTTTCTCAATCTTTAAATATTACTATCATCATCAACCATGCATTGCCTGGCTAGTCTTTCAGTTTACATCTCAGTGAGTGTTAACTGAATGTGGAAATTATCACGTGTTAGCATTTAGTTTAGTTTCAAGTTTCAATTAAATACTAACATCATCCCCGTATTGGGCTGTCGGGCATTCAGTTACCCACTCGGAGAGTGTTTACTGAACGTCGAAATCATTTCCTGTAGGCCCATTTTTTACTTGAACCCGTCTCCACTCCAAACCAGTCAGGACCGGCGGTCCTGACTCGGACCGGAGGTCCGGTTTGGAGTGGAGACTTATTATATTATCATTTCTTATTATATGGTAAGAGATGTGCTAAGTCATACTTTCATTTAAAAATGACATTTTGGACTGCAAAAAGTTGATTTGCGATACGTTACGGTGTGTTACATTGTGTTACAGAGGGCTAAAAGGGGGTAGTCATCAATTAATTATATGGTAGAGATGTAATGGAGATGGGCTAACCCTCACTTTCCGTTTCAAAATGACCTTTTGGACTGCAAAAAGTTGATTTGCGTTACGCTACGTTGCGTTACATTGTGTTACAGAGGGCTAAAAGGGGTAGACCCCAATATTTTATATGGTGAGAGATGTAATGAAGATGGACTAAGTCATACTTTCATTTAAAAATGACATTTTGGACTGCAAAAAGTCGATTTGCGATACGTTACGTTGTGTTACATTGTGTTACAGAGGGCTAAAAGGGGTAGCCATCAATTATTTATATGGTAAGAGATGTAATGGAGATGGTCTAACCCTCACTTTCCGTTTCAAAATGACATTTTGGACTGCAAAAAGTTGATTTGCGTTACGTTACGTTGCGTTACATTGTGATACAGAGGGCTAAAAGGGGTAGAGGTCAATATTTTATATGGTGAGAGATGTAATGAATAAGAACTAATCCCTCACTTTCCGTTTCAAAATGACATTTTGGTCTGCAAAAGTTGATTTGCGTTACGTTACGTTGCGTTACATTGTGTTACAGAGGGCTAAAAGGGGTAGACGCCAATATTTTATATGGTGAGAGATGTAATGAAGATGGACTATGTCATACTTTCATTTAAAAACGATATTTGGTCTGTAGAAAGTTGATTTGCGTTACGTTACGTTACGTTACATTGTGTTATAGAGGGTTAAAACTGGTATACCGTAATATTCATATGCTATGAGATGTAATGGAGATATTGTGTTTGGCTAAATGGAGTTCACATTTCAATAACGATATTCGGACAACAGCCAGAAAGTTGATCTCCACGTTACTTAATGATGATATAATGCGATGCAAACGTGAGCTAATATTTTATTTGTGTTAGAATGTAAGGGCTATAGGAGTTTGTCTAGACTTGCATACATTTTCAAACGCTATTTATGTAGGCAGTAGAAAGACTGGTTTCCCATTACGCTACATTGACTGTGTTACAAGAACTGAAAAACAGACTTAACCCAGAGCTATTTCACTACCGACTCACCGGTCTTATTCTCATCGATTGGTGTTTACATTGGATGATGTAGGTCATAAGAGAGACAGCCTTGAACTCGGGGATAATGAACAAGTCAATTTAATAATAGTATCACGACTGTGTTTTTCCATATTATCGTATATACGCTTACTTGCTTGGAATTTGTATGTGTGGAACAAAAATATTTTATTGTGTTTGGATGTAATGGCTAAACATGGTTTTACATTTCATTATTCAGACATCGACAGAAAGTCGCTCGTTACTCTTAAAATGTTATTTGGGCAAAGAACGAAGTTAGTATATTGTCCACGTTACATTAATGATATTTGAGCAAAGAATGCTGTCATCATGTTGGTCGTGTTACCTTACAAGGTTATAAGGGTATGAGCGATGGGGCCTCGAAAATTGCCATTAGTCTAAGTGAAATGGAGAAAGATACGTGAACAGCGGCAGCAGGAGAAAGGAAATGATGTTACTTTCCCCAACTATTAAATGATCTGGAGAGAGAGAGAGAGCGAGAGAGCGAAAGAGAGAGTCCACTGAGTGCTATGTATATCCCACGCAGTTGTGTTTACATCAAATTAAGATTTGTTATAATAATAAGATTGAAGACCATCTTATGACTGGATATTCTTAAAAAAAATGCTATTTGAGCAAAGAATGGTGTTTCTAAGGCTTAGCACAGAACACTTGGTCTGGGAAGGGAGCAGTGATGGTTTGGCCATGGAGGGGGGTGGTAGGGGTATGGGTTTGGTGGGGTGGACGGGGAGAGGGTAAGGACCATCCCTTTACATTGTCTATCTCACTATGCCTCAATCCGCCGCGAAGGTGAGACCTTGACAAGATAGCTCCACACAACAGTAATGGCTGTAGGACGAAGAGGTGATGGAGATTGAGTAAACATGCATACATTTCAATGATCACAGTTAACACGAACAATTTGTAGGTAGAGATCGCGTCTTCGTGACGATATGAAATGTTTCTCTCTTTTAGTAAACGCTAATCTACTGACTTTGACTGAGATTACTAAGTGAAGAGCCGTGTGGTGGACTTTAGAAAGGGTGAGAGAGAGAGAGAGAGAGAGAGAGAGAGAGAGAGAGAGAGAGAGAGAGAGAGAGAGAGAGAGAGAGAGAGAGAGAGAGAGAGAGAGAGAGAGAGAGAGAGAGAGAGAGAGAGAGAGAGAGAGAGAGAGAGAGAGAGAGAGAGAGAGAGAGAGAGAGAGAGAGAGAGAGAGAGAGAGAGAGAGAGAGAGAGAGAGAGAGAGAGAGAGAGAGAGAGAGAGAGAGAGAGAGAGAGAGAGAGAGAGAGAGAGAGAGAGAGAGAGAGAGAGAGAGAGAGAGAGAGAGAGAGAGAGAGAGAGAGAGAGAGAGAGAGAGAGAGAGAGAGAGAGAGAGAGAGAGAGAGAGAGAGAGAGAGAGAGAGAGAGAGAGAGAGAGAGAGAGAGAGAGAGAGAGAGAGAGAGAGAGAGAGAGAGAGAGAGAGAGAGAGAGAGAGAGAGAGAGAGAGAGAGAGAGAGAGAGAGAGAGAGAGAGAGAGAGAGAGAGAGAGAGAGAGAGAGAGAGAGAGAGAGAGAGAGAGAGAGAGAGAGAGAGAGAGAGAGAGAGAGAGAGAGAGAGAGAGAGAGAGAGAGAGAGAGAGAGAGAGAGAGAGAGAGAGAGAGAGAGAGAGAGAGAGAGAGAGAGAGAGAGAGAGAGAGAGAGAGAGAGAGAGAGAGAGAGAGAGAGAGAGAGAGAGAGAGAGAGAGAGAGAGAGAGAGAGAGAGAGAGAGAGAGAGAGAGAGAGAGAGAGAGAGAGAGAGAGAGAGAGAGAGAGAGAGAGAGAGAGAGAGAGAGAGAGAGAGAGAGAGAGAGAGAGAGAGAGAGAGAGAGAGAGAGAGAGAGAGAGAGAGAGAGAGAGAGAGAGAGAGAGAGAGAGAGAGAGAGAGAGAGAGAGAGAGAGAGAGAGAGAGAGAGAGAGAGAGAGAGAGAGAGAGAGAGAGAGAGAGAGAGAGAGAGAGAGAGAGAGAGAGAGAGAGAGAGAGAGAGAGAGAGAGAGAGAGAGAGAGAGAGAGAGAGAGAGAGAGAGAGAGAGAGAGAGAGAGAGAGAGAGAGAGAGAGAGAGAGAGAGAGAGAGAGAGAGAGAGAGAGAGAGAGAGAGAGAGAGAGAGAGAGAGAGAGAGAGAGAGAGAGTTCTTGACACACTATGTAACCCGCATATAATGTAGAGAGAGAGAGAGAGAGAGAGAGAGAGAGAGAGAGAGAGAGAGAGAGAGAGAGAGAGAGAGAGAGAGAGAGAGAGAGAGAGAGAGAGAGAGTTCTTGACACACTATGTAACCCGCATATAATGTAGAGAGAGAGAAGCTGTATAAATAATCAGATAGCTTGTTAATCAATGTGTGTCAAACTCCCAGGACTGCATTTTGGAATTTGTATGTTGCGCTCATGGCCCACCTTTGAGAAAGAACATTGTCACACTCAATGCTATGTCCCGGTGAGAGCTGTGTCATGAGAGAGTATGGTATGCCATATTGCTGTCACTCCCAGCAGTGTGGTGGTGGTGGTGTTGGTATGTGGTATATTCTGCTATGTGGATGGAGGGGGGGGGGGCATGACTGACCGACTATGTTAGAGGTTGATGATGACATTCGCAACAGTTAGACCTCAGCCTTTGAAGGGGTAACCCATGTGGACATGTGGTGTCACTCCTCATAGCTATGTGGTAGGTATAGCCCACATATCCTTAGCGCTCTGGAAGCAGGGAGGGTACATAAAAGTGTCTACTTTTACTTTTAAGAAAAAATAATGTCTACTTTCACACACAAACCCACTGCCAGCTGTTACCTCCCTTTCCCCTCCTTCTCCCCCTCCAATCTTAAGACCCTGGTCTCTCACGCTCCCTTCAACACTTCCTGCCCATGTAGGGGGGGAACTAATGGACGTCATTGTTATCCTCTCAGGTATTGGGGCTCCCCCCTCCCTTCACAACATAACCTACACTCCTCCTCTTCCTCCCTACATGACTGCATACCAACCACTTAGCTTCCAACCCTAACATGACACTCTCTCAAGCGACGCCTGGCCGGATGCCACGCATCATAACATCCGGGAAATTCCCCACCCAAACCCTCTGCGACTAGAGCGACGCGCTGCGACTAGAGCGACGCGGTGCACCTGCTCAGCTGGCACTCAAGAGTGCCACCTGGGCAGGTGGTGCGCGTCGCTCTAGTCGCACTTTACACTACTGGTGGGTTGTGTAGTATTTTGGTGGGTTGTGTGGTAGTGTGGTGGCGTGTGTAGTAGTGTAGTTGGGTGTGTGGTATTGTGGTGGAGTTGTGTAGTATTGTGGTGGGATATGTGGATGTGTGGTGGTGTGTGTTGTAGTGTGGTGGGGGTGTGTGGTAGTTGTGTTGGGGTGTGTGGTTGTGTGCTTGTGGGTGTGGTAGTTTGGGGGGGTTGTGTTGTAGAGTGATGGGGTGTATGGTAGTGTGGTGGGGGTGTGGTTGGGTGTGTGTGGTGGGATTGTGTGGTAGTATGGTGGGATGTGTGGTTGGGTGTGTACTCACCTAGTTGTGCTTGCGGGGGTAGAGCTGTGGCTCATTGGTCCCGCCTCTCAACCGTCAACCAACAGGTGTACAGGTTCCTGAGGCTATTGGGCTCTATCATATCTACACATAAAACTCTGTATGGAGTCAGCCTCCACCACATCACTTCCTAATGCATTCCATTTGTCAACCACTCTGACACTACAAAAGTTCTTTCTAATATCTCTGTGACTCATATGGGCACTCAGTTTACACCTATGTCCTCTTGTGCGTGTGCCCCCTTGTGTTAAATAGCCTGTCTTTATCTACCCTATCAATTCCCATCAGAATCTTGAATGTGGTGATCATGTCCCCCTTAACTCTTCTTTCTTCCAACAAAGTGAGGTTTTATTCCCATAGTCTCCCCTCGTAGCTCTTACCTCTCAGCTAGGGTACTAGTCTGGTGGCAAACCTTTGAATCTTTTCCAGTTTAGTCTTATCCTTGACTAGATATGGACTCCATGCTGGGGCTGCATACTCCAGGATTGGCCTGACATATGTGGTATACAAAGTTGTGAATGATTCTTTACACAAGTTTCTGAATGCAGTTCGTATGTTGGCCAGCCTGGCATATGCCGCTGATGTTATCCGCTTGATATGGGCTGCAGGAGACAGGTCTGGCGTGATATCAACCCCCAAGTCTTTTTCCTTCTCTGACTCCTGAAGAATTTCCCCTCCCAGATGATACCTTGTATCTTGCCTCCTGCTCCCTACACCTACCTTCATTACACAACATTTGGTTGGGTTAAACTCTATCAACCATTTGTTCGACCATTCCATCAGCTTGTCTAGGTCTTCTTGAAGCCGCAAACAGTCCTCTTCGGTCTTAATCCTTCTCATAATTTTGGCATCGTCCGCAAACATTGAGAGAAATGAATCTATACCCTCCGGGAGATCATTTACATATATCAGAAACAAGATAGGACCGAGTACAGAGCCCTGTGGGACTCAACTGGTGGCTTCACGCTAATCGGAGGTCTCACTCCTCACCGTAACTCTCTAATTCCTATTGCTTAGGTATTCCCTTATCCACTGGAGCGCCCTACCAGTGACTCCTGCCTGTTTCTCCAGCTTATGCATCAACCTTTTATGCAATACTGTGTCAAAGGCTTTCCGACAGTCCAAGAAAATGCAGTCCGCCCAGCCCTCTCTTTCTTGCTTAATCTTTGTCACCTAATCGTAGAATTCAATTAAGCCAGTCAGGCAAGAGTTACCCTCTCTGAACCCATGTTGGCGATTTGTCACGAAGTCCCTTCTCTCTAGATGTGCTACCAGGCTTTTTCTCACGATCTTCTCCATCACCTTGCATGGTATACAAGTCAAGGTAGTAGTGTGGTGGGGTGTGTGTGGCAGTGTGGTGGAGTGTGTGGTAGTGTGGTGGGGTGTGTGGTAGCTTGGTGGGGTGTGTGGTAGTGTTGTGGGGTGTGTGGTAGTATGGTGGGGTGTGTGTGGTAGTGTTGTGGGGTTGTGTGGTAGTGGAGTGTGTGGTAGTGTGGTGGGGTGTGTGGTAATGTGGTGGGGTGTGTGGTAGCTTGGTGGGATGTGTGGTAGTGTTGTGGGGTGTGTGGTAGTATGGTGGGGTGTCTGGTAGTGTTGTGGGGTTGTGTAGTGGTGACGTGGGGTATGTGGTTGGGTGTGTGGTTGTGTATTGGGGTTGTGTGGTTGTCTGATGGGGTGTGTGGTAGTGTCGTTGGGTGTGTGGTAGTGTTGTGGGGTTGTGTAGTAGTGTGGTGGGGTTGTGTGGTACTGTGGAGGGGTGTGTGGTAGTGAGATGGGGTTGTGTGGCAGTGTGGTGGAGTTGTGTTGTAGTGTGGTGGGGTGTGTGGTAGTGTGGTGGGGTTGTGTGGTAGTGTTGTAGGGTGTGTGGTAGTGTGGTGATGTTGTGTGGTAGTGTGGTGATGTTGTGTGGTAGTGTGGTGGGGGTGTGTGGTAATGAGGTGAGGTGTGTGGTAGTGTGGTCGGGAAGTGTGGTAATATGGTGGGGTTGTGAGGTAGTGTGGTGGGGTGTGTGGTAGTGTGGTATGGTGTGAAGTGTGGTGGGGTGTGTTGTAGTGTCGTGGGGTGTGTGGTAGATTGGTGGAGTGTGTTGTAGTGTGGTGGGGTGTGTGGTAGTGTGGTGGGGTGTGATGGGGTGTGTGTTAGTGTGGTGAGGTGTGTGGTAGTGTGTTTGGGTTTGTAGTAGTGTGGTAGGGTGTGTGGTAGTATAGTGGGGTTGTGTCGTAGTGGGGTGGGGTGTGTGTAGTGTTGTTGGTTTGTGGAAGTGTAGTGGTGGTGGTGAGTGGTAGTGTGGTGGGGTGTGTGGTAGTGACGTGGGGAGTGTGGTTGTGAGATAGGGTGTGTAGTAGTGTGGTGGAGTGTGTAGTATTTTGATGGGGGTTTGTGGTAGTGTGGTGGGGGGTGTGGTAGTGTGATGGGGTGTGTGGTAGTGTGGTTGGGGGGTGTTGTAGTGTGGAGGGGGGGGGGTGTGGTAGTGTGATAGGGTGTGTGGTAGTGTGGTTGGATTGTGTGACATTGTGGTGGAGACGTGTGGTAGTGTAGTGGAGTGTGTAGTAATGTGGGGAAGTGTGTGGTAATGTGGTTGAGATGTGTGGTAGTGTGGTAGTGGGGTGGGTTTGTGTGGTAGTGTGGTGGGGTTGTGATGTAGAGTGGTGGGGATGTGTGGTAGTGTTGACGATTGTGTGGTAGAGTTGTGGGGTTGTGTTGTAGAGTGGTGGGGTGTGTGGTAATGTGGTGGGGTTTGTGGTAGTGTGTTGTACTATTGTGGGGTTGTGTGGTAGAGTGGTCGGGATGTGTGGTAGAGTGGTGGGGGTGTGTGGTAGTGTTGTGGGGTGTGTGGTAGTGTGGTGCGGTGAATGGTAGTGTGGTGGGGTGTGTGGTAAAGTGGTGGGGGGTGTGGTAGTGTGGAGTAGTAGGAAGTATGCCAAGTACCGGCCGTTTTGTTTTTTTCCGGGGCCGGTCTACGCAACCCCTGTTTCACAAACTTTTTTCCGGGGCCGGTCTACGCACCCTGGGTTTCACGAACTTTTTTCAAGGCCAGTCTACGCACCCCCCGTTTCACGATTTTTTTTCGAGGCCGGTCTACGCACCCCCCCGGTTTCACGAAGTTTTTTCGAGGCCTGTCTACGCACCCTGAGTTTTCTCGAATCAACTTGCCTGGGGGATTAAAAGGCCGGCTCCTGGCACACCCAAATTTCGTTACCCCAGTGACCCTGCACAGACATTGCTAATGGTCAATGACGTCACCAGCTAGCCCTCAGCGTTCCTGCACAGGCACGATCAAGTGGATTAAAAAGCCGGTCTATGAGTTGTGTTTTGTGATACAACAGTGGTCCTGAAACCTAATGTAAAATACCATCAATCCTAGTCTATTTTAAATTTCCTATTTATTTCCAACTATCGTCCATTGCAAAAAGGGGAAGCAACACAGCATGAACTACCATGTATCTCAGCGTTCATCCCTGTAACTGAACCAGTATTTACCCAGGTCTTTTTCCTCAATCTAAAACTTATTCCAATTTATGTCCATTGTTTTATGTTCTGTCAAGTGTTGATAATTTTAATAGTCTATTAATATTCCCCCTTTATCATGTCCATTCATTCACAGCTCTATCATGTGACCTCTATTTCTTTGCCTTTCTAGAAAATGTAATTTAAGCTTTGTCAATCTTTCTTCAGAGATTGCTTATTGAGCATATGGCAAAATAAAAATGAAAACTTACTATTTTTCATTTGTATGAAAACAGTCCCCTGCCAGGCGTGGTGACTTCAATGCGATTTCAATACTAATCCAATATTACTGTATAAACTAACAGTCCCCTGCCAGGCATGGTGACTTCAATGCAATTTCAGTAGTAATCCAATATTACTGCATAAACGCATAAATATATATATGCGCATCTCACATTCCCTCAAAACATACCTCCCACACCTTACTGTAGCATATAACAGATCAGGCGCCAACACGGTAAATGCGGATCCCAGGAGGTTCACACATAAGTGTGAACTCTTAATCTGGCTTAATACCTCAACTGTACTCTGTGGTTCATCAGAGTTGATATTCAGCTACAATAGCTCGTATTTTCGCTCATTGCTTATATTTTCTGTTATTCATAAACCCGATCAAACCATCCTAACCTAACTTATTATATATAGCAAACAAATACATTCTACAGACCAGTTATTGTTGTTGTTTAGTGACATCGTGAAAAGCGACCTCAGGTATAGGGATAAGGTATTGCTAGTGTGACGATAATCTCTTTCAAGAGAGATTGAGCCTGCTCTTTCTTCCAAAGTACGTCCCATTAACAAATAATATAGAAGATATATCCAACAAGTACAACAACAAGTTTTGCCCAGCGAGCAAAACGTATCCAGCCCACCGGTGCACCTGCTCGCCTCCGCCACTGTTAACCGGCAAACTGCTTGTCCATCGCCTGCCCGTCGCTGATTGGCTGATGCCCGTCGCACCTGTCCCACCACCCGCCACCACGAGCTGATGTCTCAGCTACAGCGACCTAGGGAAGGCAGAATATCCTCGTGCTCCACACAGTTGGCACGTCTCATTGGTAGACTAAGCCTTGGCTTACGTGTACTAAGGGAGGTGGCAGCTTGAAGCCAATATTCCTGCATCATAATTTACTTTGCTATTATTCACTTGTCTTAACGTAACTTTTCATTTGCCAGTGATTATTCTTATTATTTTGTTTGATGTTGATTTATCTGTTACATTTTTATGCCCAATTTTTTTCATGTTTTGCTTTTCTAACGTAATTAAAATTTCATTGTTAAATTTACTTGTGTTTTATGTGTCTTCCCATTACCTTACCACAGACGAAAGTTCCAGCTTTTCTCTTTTTTTTTCTTTATGTGACGAGGCCATGCCCCTAGCTTTTGAAACAACCGAATACCAATGCGTTACCGTCACACTAGTCATTAGCACATAGTTGTCAAGGTATTACAGCACCTGACTGGTCAACTATGTATGACGTCACCAGATGGCCAATGCGGCCTTTAGCTTCCTACCTGTATATGTACTGTATTTAATGTAATTATTAAAAAAGACTAGACTATCCATCCCCTCCCTAACCAAATCAGAGGACTAAGAATATACATTTTAGTCATCCACAACTGTAATCATTAATCGGTGATAAGTTCAAAAGTATAACAGAAGCCCAAATGTCGTACTGCAATTTAAGCAGAATCGTACATCTGGCAGCATAGCAGGTGAGCTGAACATAAGAATAAAGGTAACTACAGAGGTCCTATTGGCCCATACGAGGCAGCTCCTATATATTTCCACCCAATCTCATTCATGTCCACCCTATGCTTAAAACAACCAAGGGATCCCACTTAAAGTATTAGTTTACAATAATAGTTTTAATAAATAGCTCTTTTTCTAGTTTTATACACAACAGCAATTATGAAACCCTATAGCTAGATACTCTACTATAATCCACAAGTAGTTACCACACATCTGGCAGTACAGCAGATTAGTGGCTGTGTTCATAGGCTAGTCAACTGTCCTCACATCCATCAAATAGGTATCCAAATGTCGCACCTCAATTCATCCATCTAGCAACTCAGCTGGATGTTAGCCACTATATTCATAAGCTAATCATTTCTACACCTCAAAAAATCCTAGTTTTGCTACACAAATCAGCTAACTTGTTTCTAAACCAACACTCGCAAATACAATCATATATACCTACTCATTCTCCACAACCTATACATTCATAGAGAATAGCCTAGTTTTTTGCCACCATTTCCCCATTAATCAGATGCAATTTATGCCATGCACACAGAAAATACAGCATCTACACACCAAATATGCCATTTATGCACAAAATATATTATTTACACTCAAAATATGCCATCACACAAAAATATGTCATATATAGACAAAAATATAACATTTACATGCAAAAATATGTCAGTTGGACATGAAAATGTAGCATTTACACTATATTGCATAGACACTCAGAGTATGACATTTACACAAAGTACGGTATTTTGCACAAATATATCAAAATGCTTATGCATTTAGCCAATCAAAAATGCGCTTTCACTAAAATTACACAATTTCACAGACATAATTTTCACAAAATACCCACACATTGTCTCATAAACCAAAATACACTTACACCATGAAGATCTATTTTATCAGATTACAGAGCTTACACAAAATACACAATTTTCACACACAAATACAGTTGCACCAGTTCCACTTCAACAAATTAAAAACACAACTTGCATAAATGCACTATTATCACAAAAATTATTATAAAACATGGACAATTATTACACAGTTTGTGTAATTATTTTACATCTTTGCACAATTAATACAAGAAAACTTGCTATATAATTACTCAACTTGCACAATGACAATCAATACACAAAGGTATAAATAAACAATTCGTCCATATGCAATTACACAACATGCGCAATTAATACACAACTTATACAAATATTACACATCTTTCATAATTATTACACAACTTGTACAAATGCATATCTAGCACAAATACGTACAATACATAACTACCCCAAATATGAAAATACACAACTAGCATAAATACACGATTTACATAAATACAATTGCGACATTTACACAACTTGGTCAAAAATTTAATCAATACACAACTTACCAAAATATGAACAATACATAACTAGCACATATTCATTAAATACACAACTAAGCAATTTCCGCAAATACACATACAAAAACATATACAATTAATACATACAACTTGCACAAAACAATACACAATTTATAGAAATATAATCAATACATAATTGCAATAGTCATACAACTTATGCAAAATACATAATCTGCACAATTAATACACAAGTATATTAATTGTGCTATATATGTACAAACACAACCAACTAGGTCAAACAATGCACAATTTGCATGATATTTTTCTGGGTATATTTAGGACATTAATTATAATATGCTGAGTTTAACCAACTCCCCAAAAGTCAGAATTTCACATATAAAAATGGTGCATATGACTTCCGATGAGCTCAATATATAACACATTCTTTTTACATTAAGATATCAACATTATTAGTGCTAAACTATTCATCTAACATATGTCCACTGTTTTTATGTCTTATTAATACCTTCTTTGTTACATTCTCTCCAATCAGACCACTATATTTATGTATTTATTCAAACCATCTAACAGACTTATTTGTTCTAGCCTTAGTTATGTTAGGGCAGGTGGGGTTAGGTGAAGTCAGTATTTTATATAATAATTTTAGACAAATTTGCTATATCTTATCAAAATGCATCCTGTTAAATTTTAAATACATCTAAATCTATCAAAAATATACTTATACTACGCAAATTTGACTAAATTCAACCTAGCTAAACTAACTAAATATGAGCATCCCATATCCTAACATACAAGCCTATGTCGCCTCTGTCCATACATTATATGATTCTGCCATATAGCACGAACCCCAAATAGGAAAATTTACACTATTTCATAAACATACTAGTTCATTACCCTAAGATATTATATATGACCTTCCCTACACGACCTCACCTAACCTGACCTGGCATAATCAAACCTAGATTTAGTTCAAGTTGGTGAAATTTAAGCTATGCCACCTAAATTCGACATAATTTATGGCAATTTCCACCAAATATACCCAAATGTTGCTTAGCATAGCACTGCCAAAGCCCATTTTCTCCTATTCCATACTACCCTACACAACCTCACCTAACCTGACCTAGCATATCCAAACCTGGATTTGGTTAAAGTTGGTGAAATTTATGCTATGCCACCTAAATTTGACCTAATTTAAGGCAATTTCCACCAAATATACCCAAATGTTGTGTATCATAGCATCGCCAAAGCCCATTTTTACCTACATTTTCTCCTATTCCATCCTACCCTACACAACCTCACCTAACCTATCCTAGCATATCCAGACCTGGATTTGGTTAAAGTCTGCGAAATTTAAGCTATCCCACATAAATTCGACCTAATTTAAGGCAATTCCCACCAAATATCCCCAAATGTTGCGTATCACAGCACTGCCAAAGCCCATTTTTACCTACATTTTCTCCTATTCCATCCTACCCTACGCAACCTTACCTAACCTATCCAAGCATTTCCAAACCTAGATTTGGTTAAAGTCTGCGAAATTTAAGTTATCTCATATAAATTCGACCTAATTTAAGACAATTTCCACCAAATATACCCAAAAAATTTTTTGGAACATAGCACGGCCAAAGCTCATTTTAGCTTAGTTTTCACCTATTCCAACCTGCCCTAGACAACCCTACCCAGCCTCACCTGGCATATCCAAAGTCAGATTTGATTATAGTTGGCAAAATTTATGCTTTTCCCACCTAAATTTAACCTAATTTAAGCCAATTTCCACCGAATATACCCAAATGTTTTGTATCTTAGCATAGCCAAAGTTCATTTCACCCAAGTTTTCACCTATTCCATCTTACCTTACACAGCCTTACCTAACCTGACCTAGCATATCCCAAGCTAGATTTGATTAAAGTTCGTGAAATTTATGGTTACTCACCTAAATTCATACCTAACTTAAGACAATTTCTACCCAATATACCCAAAATGTTTTGTTACATAGCTCAGCCAAAGACCATTTTAGCCAAGTTTTTACATATTCCAACCTAGCCTACATAGCCTTATCTATCCCCGACCTAGCGGATTTGATTAAAGTTGGGGAAATTTAAGCTATCACCACCAAATTGGAGACAATTTCCACCAAATATGCCTAAATGTTGTGTATCATAGCACAGCCAAAACCCATTTTACCCACATTTTTACCCATTCCATCTAAACCTGGACCCAACCTCTGATGCGACATATACTCAGAGAAGTGATGTTTTTTGGATATGAACCTAAATGCCCGTGCCTAACCTGCAAGAGTCTTGGAGCTTTGTTGAATATTTTATCTATTTTTCTTTGAAAACTGAAGTTTTGGATATGAACCTATCCGCACTGTGCCTAACCTGCTAGGTTCTTTGTTGAACATTGTAACCATATTCATAGAAAAGTGATGTTTTGGATATGGACCTAACAGCCCCTCTCCTTTAAAACTTGGAACTGTGCTCAATATTGTAGATATAGTGTTGGGTATGTGTTTTGTTTTTACACATCAACCCAATCATCCTGGACCGAACCTCCCTTTATCGTAAATATGGGAGGAACATGTTGTTTGAGCATCAACCCAACCGTCCTGGACCTAACCTCCCTTTATCGTAAATATGGGAGGAACATGTTGTTTGAGCATCAACCAAACCGTCCTGGACCTAACCTCCTTTTATCTAACTTCAAATTTATTGTATTTATGGGAGGAAAGTGTTGTTTGTGCATCAACCCAACCGCCCTGCACCTAACCTCTGATACACGGATCTTAGTTCAATATTGCAACATATTCTTAGCATTTTTTTCACATCAATATAACAATCCTTAACCTAACCTCTATTACCTGAGGGATTAATGGGAAATATGATAATAATGGGAATTTTCTCTACATCAGTTCAACTTAATCATCCTTAACCTAACCTTAGTTAGAAAGGGATATAGCTCACCAAAACTATTTAATTACCATTTACCCAATTTTCCTGATCCTAACCTATAACCTAGAGGGTTTAGACCCCCCTTACCTCGAAATTATAGTATAGGGGCAATTAAAAATTATAGGGGTGAATTAGGGAATGTTAGGTTTATATGTGAAAATATATTCCTACCTTAAATATATTGTATAATTTCGAGGTAAAAGGGGGTCTAAACCCTCTAGTTATAGGTTAGGATAAGGAAAATTGGGTAAATGAAAGATAGTAAGTTTTCATTTTTATTTTGCCCTATGCTCAATAAGCAATCTCTGAAGAAAGATTGACAAAGCTTAAATTACATACTCTAGAAAGGCAAAGAAATGGAGGTGACATGATAGAGCTGTGAATGAATGGACATGATAAAGGGGGAATATTAATTGACTATTAAAATTATCAACACTAGACAGAACATGAAACAATGGACATAAATTGGAATAAGTTTTAGATTTAGGAAAAAGACCTGGGTAAATACTGGTTCAGTTACAGGGATGAACGCTGAGATACATGGTAGTTCATGCTGTGTTGCTTCCCCTTTTTGCAATGGACGATAGTTGGAAGTAAATAGGAAATTTAAAATAGACTAGGATTGATGGTATTTTACATTAGGTTTCAGGACCACTGTTGTATCACAAAACACACGACTCATAGACCGGCTTTTTAATCCCCTTGATCGTGCCTGTGCAGGAACGCTGAGCGGCTAGCTGGTGACGTCATTGACCATTAGCAATGTCTGTGCAGGGTCACTGGGGTAACGAAATTTGGGTGTGCCAGGAGCCGGCCTTTTAATCCCCCAGGCAAGTTGATTCGAGAAAACTCAGGGTGCGTAGACAGGCCTCGAAAAAACTTCGTGAAACCGGGGGGTGCGTAGACCGGCCTCGAAAAAAAAATTGTGAAACCGGGGGTGCGTAGACCGGCCTTGAAAAAAGTTCGTGAAACCCAGGGTGCGTAGACCGGCCCCGGAAAAAAGTTCGTGAAACCGGGGTTGCGTAGACCGGCCCCGGAAAAAAGTTTGTGAAACCGGGGGTGCGTAGACCGGCCCTGGAAAAAAGTTCGTGAAACCAGGTACGATGTAGACCAGCCCCTGAAAAAAGTTTGTGAAACCGGGGTTGCGTAGACCGGCCCCGGAAAAAAGTTCGTGAAACAGGGGGTTGCGTAGACCGGCCCCAGAAAAAAACAAAACGGCCGGTACTTGGCATACTTCCTACTACTGAGTGGGAGGGTGTGTGTGGTAGTGTGGTTGGGTTGTGTGGTAGTGTGGTGGGGTTTGTGGTATGTGGTGGAATGTGTGTTTTTTTGGTGAGGTGTGTGGTAGTGAAGTGAGATTGTGTGGTAGTGTGGAGGGGTGTGTGATAGTGTGGTGGGGTGTGTGGTAGTGTTATAGGTGGGGGTGTGGTAGTATTATGGGGTTGTGTGGAAGTGTGGTGGGGTTGTGTAGTATTGTGGAGGAGTGTGTTCTGGTGTTTGTGTGGAAGTGTGGTGAGGTGTGTGGTTGTGCGGTAGTATTATGGGGTTGTGTGGTAATGTGGTATAGCTGTGTGGTGGAGTGTGTGATGGGGTTGTGTGGCAGTGTGATGGGGACGTGTTATAGTGTGGTGGAGTGTATGGTAGTGTGGTGGAGTGTGTGGTAGTGTGGTGGGGTTGTGTGGTAGTGTAGTGGATTGTGTGGTAGTGTGGTGGGTTTGTGTGGTATTGTGGTGGGGTTGTGTGGTAGAGTGGTGGGGGTTGTGTGGTAGTACTGTGAGGATGTGTTGTAGAGTGGTGGGGTTGTGTGTTAGAGTGATGGGGGTATGTGGTAGTCTGGTAGGGTTGTGTAGTATTGTGGTGGGCTGTGTGTAGTGTGGTGGGGGTGTGTGGTAGTGTGATGGGGTGTGGTAGTGTGGTGGGTTGTGTTGTATTTTGGTGGGGTGTGTGGTAGTGTGGTGGCGTGTGTAGTATTGTAGTGGGGTGTGTGGTAGTGTTGTGGGGTTGTGTAGTATTGTGCTGGGATATGTGGTAGTGAGGTGGTGTGTGTGGTAGTGTTGATGGGGTGTGTGGCAGTGTTGTGGGGTGTGTGGTAATGTGATGGGGTGTGTGGTAGTGTGGTAGGGGAGGGTGTGGTTGTGTGGTTGGGTGTGTGGTGGGGTTGTATTATTGTGGTGGGTGTGTAGTATTGTGGTGGGTGTGTGGTAGTGTGGTGGGGGGTGTGGTAGTGTGGTGGGGTTGTGTGGTAATGTGATGGGGTGTGTGGTAGTGTGGTAGGGGAGGGTGTGGTTGTGTGGTTGGGTGTGTGGTGGGGTTGTATTATTGTGGTGGGTGTGTAGTATTGTGGTGGGTGTGTGGTAGTGTGGTGGGGGGTGTGGTAGTGTGGTGGGGTTGTGTAGTATTGTGGTGGGGTGTGTGGTAGTGTGGTGGGGCGTGTGGTAATGTTGTGGGGTGTGTGGTAGTGTTTTTTTTTCTACCACAGACGTGGCCACACATTTACAATGCTAACCTGCATATATACATTTTCTTCTGTCCTCCATGGACAGGGTTAGAGAGGTGTTAAACATGTAGTTCAAGGATTTATTGAACACTCAACCACATAAGGTGATTCGGTGCTTTTAAAATACTAAGCTAACCTACATACGTAGATACATAGATACACAGATTTACGTATGCCCTACATAAAGTGTTTGATGTGTCTTTTACATAGTGTCATTAATGTACATTCACAAAGTGAAATGCAATTCTGATCAGCTTCCATATATACTTTTTGCCCATACATATACATACACACACACATATACATACATATATACACACACATGCATTCACATACATTGGTCTCATTTACTCTGACAGGGTGAGATAGCTGATAAAGAAACTAGTGTGCAATTAAGCACTTAATAACTGAAGGTGATGAAGGTGCTTTTACAAGCTCAGGTTATATAATTACATCATATATATACATTGTATGATTGATATATTTCATGGTCAATCTTGGATACAAGTCCAATATATCATCAAGTGTTCCAGTACTCAGATAGTAATTACAGAGTTCAGCATACCTTAGCCCAGGAGGGCGAAAGTCAGTCAGTATGGGACATTCTACAATATAATGTTCAAGAGAGTGCATGTTTTCTCTTTCACAAAGTTGACACATTGTGAACTCGACATTTGGGTTTTCAGAAAGCTGCCAGATACGTCTATATCCCAGGCGTATTCTGGCCACTATAACATCACATTGCCGGGTTCTTGTTCTATTAGTCCCATATGTGAATGTCTCCTCACAATATCAATCATAATATTTAATGCTACAACTTTCAGGTCTTTGTGAATTTGTTAGGTCGGTGAGATTTTCATTAGATATTTGTTTAAGTATTCTCTTTGTCACTGCTAATGAAACACCCATATCAATTTCTACCACTGGTTTTCTGCAGGCTGTCTTAGCAAGCATATCAACAGTGTCAAGCCTTGAGATGCCAACATGTGATGGTATCCATAGGAATTTAATCTCAAATCTGTTTTCTTTGGCAGTTAAAACATTCATTCGAATATCACTGACTATTTTCTGGGTGTCACTACTATGTGCGTTCAATGCCAGGAGTGCACTCTGCAAGTCACAGTATATAAGTCCACTGCCTTTGTCTTTTAAACATTCAGTGGCAAGGCATATGCCTGCAAGTTCGATTTGAGTTGTACTTGCCCAGTCATTGACGCGCTTCATTGCTGTATGTACGAGAGAAGATTTTTCAAATATGTTACATGCACTTCCGGTACATCGTCCACCTTCTACTACAGAGCCGTAGGTATAGCACTGATACACATCGTTACCCATACTCTGAGTACTTTCAGTGATGCTTTTCAGTGTTAACTGTTTTAATAATGTAGTGTGCACACTATCTTTCTTGAGCGCATTTACAATATCAACTGATAGATCCCAGTTATCCCATAGAGTAATTGGCTGAATAATCATTAGTTGAGTTGGGTACATATTTAATATTTTGATGGAGTTGGCTACCTTGTAGAACCAATATACATAATCAGATTTCGTTCTTCTTCTATAGACCTCAGGTGAGTGCAGCATATTAGAAAGTTTAGCCTGAAACTTCATGTTTAGTCTAGATCTACTCAATGCCTTCACGCCGAAAACTGTGCTAATAGACCAAATTCTCTCACTTATAGTAGGTAATTTTAACTCTGCTCTCATATTAACTATTCTCGTGGACTTTGGAGCCCCCAAGGATGAGACGCATAGCTTCATTTTGCAAGGTTTCAAGAGATTTCAGCTCTTTGTCAGTATACAGTGTGAGATGTAAAGCATTGTAGTCAATCACAGAGCTTATAAATGATACATAAAACATTCTAGCAAGTTTCACGTTAAGTCCATGATTGACACCAACAAGGACCCGCAAGGGCTTTTTATCACTCCCAAAGTCTCCTCTTGAGAGAAGAAAGGTACCCAGGGTCGTTAATGGGGACACCAAGGTATCTGTAAGACTCGCAGTTCTCAAGTGCTCGCCCATCTATATGATAATTGGCTGGTGGAATACCACATGGAATGAGGGCGCGAGTTTTCTGTACAGAGATAAGGAGGCCCCATTCCTCAGCTCTAGTAGCAAAAGCGTCGAGCAAAACTTGCATTCTTGGCTCGGTGGCAGCCTGTAAACATATATCATCAGCATAAAAATGACAGTGTCTTCATTATTAGTTGGAAGATCTTTAATAAGTTTATGCATCAGAACGTCGAACAACAAGGGACTGAGGACCCCTCCTTGTGGAGTTCCCAGTTCAAAGTGTTTGCTCTCTGTGCTTTTAACACCGTTAAACAAAACATATGCTGTTCAACTAGACAAATAGCCCTTTATCCATTTCAGTAATTTTCCTTGTATTCCCAGCTCGGCAAGCTGTTCCAGTATGATTTCTCTGTTTGCTGTATCAAAAGCTTCTGCTAGGTCGATGAAGACTGTTTGAGGGGAAGCTTCAATATGTGCGAAGTACTCAGCAAAACAGTGTTGTGTACTGAGTCCAGACATAAATCCAAACAGTTGAGGTGACAGGTGCCCCTGTATACGATACATTATTCGGTTAAGAACACTACGTTCAAGCACTTTGCAAACACACGATGTTAGAGATATGGGTCTATAATTATCTGAGTGTGGTTTGGGGATGGGAACAATGACACTCTTTGTCCAAGCATCAGGTAATACTCCTTCACGTAAACTCATTCTGTACAACACTAATAGTGGATTACCTGGTACGTGTGAGACTAATCTCAGTAGACTGTAAGTAATACCGTCCTCTCTAGGAGCAGTTGATTTTCCAATCTTTAGTGCATGATTTAATTCCCATTCAGTTACATCATTAAGGTTCGACACGTCGACAGCTGTATAGGCAAGATTGATGGTTCGTTGTCTGTTGGGGCGTGGGTCATCAAGTTTGTGCTGTATGTTAATTGGGAGTGAGTCGTAGCTCGATGTTAGTGCCCATTGATCAAGGAGGATGTTTGCTTGTTCTAGTGGGCTGTGGTGAAGCGGTTTGGTTGGGCTGCTTCTAGAGATTTTTCGTATCTTTTCCCAAACTTCAACAAGTGTTGTTTGCGCATTTATACTTTGTAGGAACTCTTCCCAATGTTTATTACGTATAACGTTGCTCATGTCTCTCACCTCTCTATTTGCAACTAGAAATGCATGCAAGTCACCTTGTGCTTTGGTTCGTTTGTACGTATCTCCAAGTTGCTTTACTCGTTCATGTTTTTTAACAAATACGGGGTCAAGGACCCACTTGGGTGGTGGTAGGTGTTGCCCACTTCTGCTAGGCTTACGACCTGTTCCCCAACACACCCATGTGTCGTAGTAGGTAGTAATCGTATCAACTAGATCTCTGGAGAAGGCTTGTACATTCGTTATTGTGGAATCTTGATACCATTTTGATATACATGGTGTGTGTGGTAGTGTGGTGAGGTGTGTGTTTGTGTGGTGGGGTGTGTGGTAGTATTATGGGGTTGTGTGGTAGTGTGGTGGAGCTGTGTGGTAGTGTGGTGGAGTGTGTGGCACTATGGTCGGGTGTGTGATAGTATTGTGGGGTGAGTAGTATTGTACTCACCTAGTTGTACTCACTTAGTTGTGCTTGCGGGGGTTAAGCTCAGGCTCTTTGGTCCCGCCTCTCAACCGTCAATCAACAGGTGTACAGGTTCCTGAGCCTATTGGGTTCTATCATATATACACTTGAAACTGTGTATGGAGTCAGCCTCCACCACATCACTTCCTAATGCATTCCATTTGTCAACCACTCTGACACTAAAAAAGTTTTCTAATATCTTTGTGGCTCATTTGGGCACTCAGTTTCCACCTGTGTCCCCTAGTGCGTGTGCCCCTTGTGTTAAATAGACTGTCTTTATCTACCCTATCAATTCCCTTCAGAATCTTGAATGTGGTGATCATGTCCCCCCTAACTCTTCTGTCTTCCAGCGAAGGGAGGTTTAATTCCCGTAGTCTCTCCTCGTAGCTCATACCTCTCAGCTCGGGTACTAGTCTGATGGCAAACTTTTGAACCTTTTCCAGTTTAGTCTTATCCTTGACTAGATATGGACTCCATGCTGGGGCTGCATACTCCAGGATTGGCCTGACATATGTGGTATACAAAGTTGTGAATAATTCTTTACACAAGTTTCTGAATACCGTTCGTATGTTGGCCAGCCTGGCATATGCCGCTGATGTTATCCTCTTGATTTGTGCTGCAGGAGACAGGTCTGGCGTGATATCAACTCCCAAGTCTTTTTCCTTCTCAGACTCCTGAAGAATTTCCTCTCCCAGATGATACCTTGTATCTGGCCTCCTGCTCCCTACACCTATCTTCATTACATTTCATTTGGTTGGGTTAAACTCTAACAACCATTTTATTCGACCATTCCTTCAGCTTGTCTAGGTCTTCTTGAAGCCTCAAACAGTCCTCTTCTGTTTAATCCTTCTCATAATTTTAGCATCGTCCGCAAACATTGAGAGAAATGAATCGATACTCTCCGGGAGATCATTTACATATATCAGAAACAAGATAGGACTGAGTACAAAGCCCTGTGGGACTCCACTGGAGACTTCACGCTAATCGGAGGTCTCACCCCTCACCGTAACTCTCTGCTTTCTATTGCTTAGATACTCCCTTATCCACTGGAGCACCTTACCAGCTACACCTGCCTGTCTCTCCAGCTTATGTACCAGTCTCTTATGCGATACTGTGTCAAAGGCTTTCCAACAATCCAAGAAAATGCAGTCCGCCCAGCCCTCTCTTTCTTGCTTAATCCTTGTCACCTGATCGTAGAATTCTGTCAAGCCTGTAAGTCATGATTTACCCTCCTTGAACCCATGTTGGCAATTTGTCACGATGTCCCTTCTCTCCAGATGTGTTACCAGGTTTTTTCTCACGTTCTTCTCCATCACCTTGCATGGTATACAAGTCAAGGACACTGGCCTGTAGTTCAGTGCCTCTTGCCTGTCTCCCTTTTTGTATATTGGGACCACATTCGCCGTCTTCCATATTTCTGGTAGGTCTCCCGTCTCCAGTGACTTACTATACACTATGGAGAGTGGCAAGCAAAGTGCCCCTGCACACTCTTTCAGTATCCATGGTGAGATCCCATCTGGACCAACAGCCTTTCAAACATCCAGATCCAGCAGGTGTCTCTTGACCTCCTCTCTCGTAATTTCGAACTCTTCCAAGGCCGCCTGGTTTACCTCCCTTTCTCCTAGCACAGTGACCTCACCTTGTTCTATTGTGAAGACCTCCTGGAACCTTTTGTTGAGTTTTTCACACACCTCTCTGTCATTCTCTGTATAACTGTCCTCGCCTGTTCGAAGTTTCAATACCTGTTCTTTCACTGTTGTTTTCGTTTTGATGTGACTGTGGAGTAGCTTTGGTTCGGTCTTGGCTTTGTTTGCTATATCATTTTCAAAACTTTTCTCTGCTTCTCTTCTCACCCTGACGTACTCATTTCTGGTTCTCTGGTATCTCTCTCTGCTTTCTGGTGTTCTGTTATTCCGGAAGTTCCTCCACGCCCTTTTGTTCAGTTTCTTCGCTTCCATGCATGCCCTATTACACCATGGATTCTTCTGTTGCTTCTCGGACTTTTCCCTTTGGGCCGGGATGAACCTGTTTACTGCCTCCTGACACTTTTGGGTAACATAGTCCATCATACCCTGTACAGACTTATCTCTGAGGTCTGTATCCCAAGGTATTTCACTCAGGAAACTTCTCATCTGTTCATAATTCCCCTTTCGGTATGCCAGCCTTTTGATTCCTAGTTCTTTTTTGGGGGAGATAAGTCCTAGCTCTACCAGGTACTCAAAGTTCAATACACTGTGGTCACTCATTCCCAAGGGCTCTTCCATCTTAACTTCCCTTATATTCCCTTATATCCTAGGTGTGTGGTTGGGTATGTGGTAGTGTGATGGGGTTGTGTGGTAGTGTGATGGGGTGTGGTTGGGTGTTTGGTAGTGTTGTGGGGTTGTGTAGTAGTGTGGTCGGGTTGTGTGGTAGTGTGGTGGGGTGTGTGGTAGTGTGGTGGGGTTGTGTGGTAGTGTGGTGGAGTTGTGTTGTAGTGTGGTGGGGTGTGTGGTGGGGTTGTTTGGTAGAGTGGTGGGGTTGTGTGTAGTGTGGTGGGGTTGTGTGGTAGTGTGGTGGGGTGTGTGGTAGTGTGGTGGGGTTGTGTGTAGTGTGGTGTGGTTGTGTGGTAGTGTGGTGGGGTGTGTGGTAGTGTGGTAGTGTGGTGGAGTGTGTGGTAGTGTGGTGGGGTTGTGTCGTAGTGTGGTGGGGTTGTGTGTAGTGTGGTGGGGTTGTGTGGTAGTGTGGTGGGGTGTGTGGTAGTGTGGTGGGGTGTGTAGTAGTGTGGAGGGGTGTGTGGTAGTGTGGTGGGTTGTGTGGTAGTGTGGTGGGGTGTGTGGTAGTGTGGTGGGGTGTGTGGTAGTGTGGGGGGTTGTGTGGTAGTGTTTCGGACATGACAATAGCACCACTGTCGCTCACGTCACAAATAATAAATTATCAAATAAGAATTGGTGAGATGTCGGATATTTTAATAGTGATATATTCTTAACAATTTTAACATGATCTTCCTCTCATAAATTTAGGGTGGAAAATAGTTTTGCATAATATGTAGAGTCGGTACACGTCACTAGTATATACAAATATTGATCTTTAACAGCTTAATTCAATATCTTACATAAGTACTGGAATAGTGATGGTTTATGTATTATACCAATTGTGGTATCTGTTGACAGGCTTGACAGCCCTTCACTGGGTAGCCGGACGTGGTCACGAAAACACTGTGAAGGTCCTCCTCGACGCTGGAGCAGACGTCAACGCTACAGATGATGGCGGTAAGAGTCACACTTATGGATCCCAAAATTATATTACACTCATGTCACACAACACACCACACTTATCATGTGACAAAATGCAATATTTATATATATTGTAATTTTACCAAAGTAGATATATTGTAATATTACCAAAGGAGAGAATGACTGTCTGTTTATAGTAGGAGGTCAGACTTTTCAAATAAAATATTGTCTTAAAGTATTCTGACCATTATTCACTGATTTTATGAAAATTAAGAGTAATTTCCTGCTGTGAATAATTTGGCCGTACTAGCATCAAACAGACAATTCTCCCTCAGCGTCAACAGTTTCTCAAGCAACTGCTCTATACCAGAGTAAGGGTAACTATTGTGTTTTAGTTCTTCACACCATTGAGCTGCTCCTACTGCCGACCACCACACTTAGACTATTGTATTTTTTATAAGAGACAGAAAGAGAGACAGAGACACAAAGACACTCAGAAACAGAAACACAGCTGGAGACAGAGAGAGACAGAGACAAAGATAGAGCAAGAGAATGAAACAGACAGTAGGTAAAAGGATGGATGGATAGACGAATAGGCGCATGAATAAATAGATAAGCCATAGGAGCCGTGATGAGAGTTCGAACCTATGTGCTGCGAGTTATCAGGCCCCCACTCTCTCTGTGTGATTTATTTCTGTGTTATAAATAGGTAAATATATGGATAGATAGGTAGACAGATGAATAGTTGGATGGAGGGATAAGTGGATGGATATATAGATAGATAGGTAAAAAGTAGATGGATGGACAGAAAAATGGATGGATAGAGTGATGAAAAGATGGATGGATGTATAGGTAGAAAGGTGAATAGACGAATAATTAGATGGATAGGTAGATGGAAATATAAGTGGGTGGATAGATGGGTAGAAAGATGAGTTGGTGCATGGATAGATAGATAGATAGATAGATAGATGAATAGATAGAAGGATAGAAAAATAGATGGATAGAAAACTTGATGGATATATTGCTTGAAGGATAGATGGCTGCACACATGGATGGAAAGAATGATAGGTGGATGGATAGATGATATATATATATATATGGATAGATTGACAAAAAGATTGATAGATGATAAGGCAGATGGACAAATACACGAATAGACGTATGGAGAGAATGATAGATGGATAGATAGATATATGGATATATGGATTGCAAGATAGGTACATGGATGGATTGATAAATATATCTTAAATGAATGGATAGATTGTTGGTTAAATATATGGATGGGTAGACTGAGAGATCGATGATCTATAGATGATAGAACATGAATAGCTAGATGGAGAGATAAATGGATGGATTGATAGATGGGATGCTGGATAAGTAGATGGAATGAATGATGTATAGATGATATATGGTATAGATATATAGATGGATGGATTAATAGATGAATAAATATATAAAAGAAGATAGGTGGATAGATATATAGATGGAGAGATGGGAGACAGACAGACAGACGGAGACCACGATTGGTGACCCCTCTAGTACATACTATAAGAGAGAAGATTGTTTGTGTGTTCCAAGGTGGAGGCCACATGGTACTGGCTAGCCTCACCCAAACTGGCAGAGAGAATAGTCTGGTGAACGGGATGAACACTGGAGTGTTCCGGGTCGCCAGGAGTACTTATGAACAGCTTGCCAGTGACGCATTCAGACCCCCCATGAAGGTTTTTGGCACTGTCCGACAGTTACACAGCTAAATATTTTCAAAACAAACATAAACAATCATATTAGTAATATGCTCCATTATTCACTGATTTCGGGAACATTAACAGAACTTTTAATTAATTTGCACATGGTAATTTTTCCACAGCATGAAAGGTTTCTCAAGCGACCGATCTTTGTCATAGTAAGGGGTAACTACTCTTGTTAGGGATAGTTATATATATATATATATATATATATATATATATATATATATATATATATATATATATATATATATATATATATATATATATATATATATTTACTTTATTTGAACTTTGTTACAAAAAAGGAGTTACATATAGGTTACAAAGATGGTTGTCATAGGTTGTCGAGTTCCTCCAGCTCCTCAGATGGCGGGCAGGAACCCTGGATGCAGTGCGCATTTCCCCTCTGTATCGCCACACTGAGGCGCTGGAAAAGAAAGCTTGCAGCTCTCGGGTCCCTTGTTGTTTCAATGAGCCTAGAACCCAGTTCCTTCAAAAAACTGGTAGCACTTTTACCCCAGGCGCCGAGCGTCTCAGAAGCAATGGGGACAAAATTGTAGTGGTGATCCAGTTCTCTATACTTACGGGATTTGGCTGCTTCCCTGTGGGTGGCAGCGCCACCTGGTTGTGCAACACTGAGGTTAATGTAGGTGTTAGCCAGGGTTGATACGCACGTGTAGTCCCATACCAACTGCTTGCCATTCTTCCAGGGGTTCACTGTGATACCATCTGGGCGACCAATAAGAGCATCAGAGTTACGGGGCGTTAGGTAACGGGGCTCTCTTTCAGCTGGGCATCCAGCTGTGGTGAGGCTCCTCTTGATGATGTCGTTAACTTCGCTGTGCCTCGAGTGCCATCCCCCTGTGCTTTGGCAGAGTAGGCCATGGTGACCGTACCTGTCAGCCACCACCTCGCCGCAAATACACCTATATCTGGTGTGGATTGGGGCAGCAAGGCGGAGGGCCACAGCAATTCGGAGGGCGTGTGGTGTGAGACGCGTGCCAGTTGCCGACATTGGGGTTGCTAACAGGAAATCCCCTGCATGTGGTGCTGCTACTGCTGTGAGGCGAGCAATGTCGTGTCGTGTTGTGTTGTTGCAGCACCCAGGCACTCTGCAGCAACTTGGTCTACAATGGGACCATCCCAGCTGGATTGCTTGTGGGATTTTGGGGATGGTGGTTGAGGTGATTGGCCTGCACGAGAGGCCCACTCTGTGGCACAGCGTGTAAAATTGGGATCATGTACACCTGCCAGCTGATGTAAGTGGGCAGGTAGAATTTCCTTCACAAGGTCGTCGGATGCTGATAAGGAGGACAGGAAGGCTGGAACAGCGATTTGCGTTGCTGTTCGAACTCCGAGGCCCCCAAGTCTTACGGGAAGAGAGGCTTGTTTCCACTGTAGGTCATCGAGAGAGAGGTTAAGGGCTTTTTCTAGCATTGATTTCAGTAACCGGTCATACTCACTTAGTTTTTGGCTACTGTAAGATGGTGAACACCTCAGAAAGTAGGTTAACCTGGGGAGGGACAGACATCTGGTGATGAGGTAGAGTGCATCATGAGCATCAATATCCTCAATCCTCCCATCCATCCTCTTAAGGTCGGCGATTTTCTTATCAAGGACCTCATCGATGGCTTTCAACCCCAGGGGAGCTCCTAGGAGTGTGCTGCCTTCAGGTTTAGTTTTATGGATATTTGGCAGAAGACCCTCTATTCTCTCTACGATGCCCTGGTTGGAACATATTATTTCACATTTAGAAGGGTTCAGGGTGAGGCCTAAAACTGCACCTTGCTCCTGGATTTTTCTGATGTCCTCCAGGAGGGAGTCTTGGGAACCAGCTAGGGTACCATCATCCAAGAACCAGATGTTAAGCTCGCTGGACAGGACCTCTGTGACTTGTTTGATGACTAAGCAGAAAAGGAGAGGAGCGAGGGGGTCACCCTGTTGGACGCCTTCTCGCAAGTCAATTTCATGTTCGCCAAAAAGTGTTATATATATATATATATATATATATATATATATATATATATATATATGATATATATATATATATATATATATATATATATATATATATATATATATATATGATATATATGTCTCCTCTGAATACTTTTTATTTTCTTCTCCGAGGCTATGGGTCCCCACATTGGCACCAGAGGTGGTACCCTCACAAAATTTTATATATATATATATATATATATATATATATATATAAATATATATATATATATATATATATATATATATATATATATATATATATATATATATATATAAATATAAATATATATATGTATATATATATATATATATATATATATATATATATATATATATATATATATATATCCACACCAGATATAGGTGTATTTGCGGCGAGGTGGTGGCTGTATATATATATATATATATATATATATATATATATATATATATATATATATATATATATATATATATATATATATATATATATATATATATATATATATATATAAATATATATATATATATATATATATGTATATATATATATATATATATATATATATATATATATATATATTATTAAATATGACCGAAAAAGTAAGGTTAATAATTCTAACACGAATTTTCTCAATCTTTCGTACATTTCTTTTCACTGTTGGAGGTAAATCAAAAATCAATTCTCAAAAATTAATTTTTATTTCTAGTCTGACGCGACACGAGCGCGTTTCATAAAACTTATTACATTTTCAAAGACTTTAGTTTACAAATACACAACTGAATAGAAGTTACGCATCTCTGATTTTATATCTACATTTGAGAGGTGGATGGGGTGAGGTGGCATTAATAGGGTATTAATTTCATCAACACAAGACAGAACAAGAGGTGGCATTAATAGGGTATTAATTTCATCAACACAAGACAGAGCACGAAACAATGGGTATTGAATAGAAGTGATTGTAGAAAGCCTATTGGTCCATATTTCTTGATACTTCTATATTGGAGCGGAGTCTTGAGGTGGGTAGAATATAGTTGTGCATTAATTGGCTGTTGATTGCTGGTGTTGACTTCTTGATGTGTAGTGCCTCGCAAACGTCAAGCCGCCTGCTATCGCTGTATCTATCGATGATTTCTGTGTTGTTTACTAGGATTTCTCTGGCGATGGTTTGGTTGTGGGAAGAGATTATATGTTCCTTAATGGAGCCCTGTTGCTTATGCATCGTTAAACGCCTAAAAAGAGATGTTGTTGTCTTGCCTATATACTGGGATTTTTGGAGCTTACAGTCCCCAAGAGGGCATTTGAAGGCATAGACGACGTTAGTCTCTTTTAAAGCGTTCTGTTTTGTGTCTGGAGAGTTTCTCATGAGTAGGCTGGCCGTTTTTCTGGTTTTATAGTAAATCGTCAGTTGTATACTTTGATTTTTGTCTCTAAGGATATCGTTTCTATTAACAATATCTTTCAGGACCCTTTCCTCCGTTTTATGAGCTGTGGAAAAGAAGTTCCTGTAAAATAGTCTGAAAGGGGGGGTATAGGTGTTGTGTTAGTTGTCTCTTCAGAGGTTGCATGGCGTTTCACTTCAACCCGTTCTCACACAAGACAGCACATATATGACTTAATGCTTAAAGTCAATATGTTGAATATGAATTAGTAAATATGTGATATATTCCCAGTTACTTTTTTTCCAAAACCCAAACTCTTCCTCACGTACCAATTTACGTTTCACAGTATCCATCCGTCAACCTAGATAGCAGAATAGTCGTGATTGGTTCAATTATAAGGAAAATTGTAGTTTTCAGATCCCACATGGGTTGTGAAATTTACCTACTATTGTCCATGCTCTTAGAATATTACAGATCAGCTACTTCCTATTGAAGGCTCGTAGTTTTGTTTTGAGAAATATTAGTTGTTCTTAGTAAATTATAATAAGCACTAAAAATTATTACATAGAATAACAGTCCTTCCGTCAATCAATATTATACACCATAGTTTGTGCTTTACAAATCTTTAAAGGATGTTTTGTAGGAACGCTAACAGAAAACGATGTTACGTTGGAATGTCTATGGGGTAAACTACTGCAAACAGGATATTATTGTGTCTACTATACCAACTATAGCTAGGATGGGTATATTGTCCACTACCACCTGTTAGGTGGGTAAGGGGTCCAATACCACCCACAGGATGGGTATGAGGACCACATCCACCCACAGGAAGGGTATGGGGTCCAATACCACCCACAGGATGAGTATGGCGTCCACTACAACCCACAGGATGGGTATGGGGCTCCAACCACCCATAGAATGAGTATGGGGCTCCAACCACCCATAGAATGGGTATGGGGTCCAAAACACCCACTGGATGTGCATGGCGTCCATTGTCGCGCGTCGAGCTCGAAAACCGCAGCATTCATCTCAGAACCATGCCTATTTCACGCAGATTTCTTAATAAACGTAAGAGTTTTATA
This sequence comes from Procambarus clarkii, assembly GCF_040958095.1. Classification (NCBI taxonomy): domain Eukaryota; kingdom Metazoa; phylum Arthropoda; class Malacostraca; order Decapoda; family Cambaridae; genus Procambarus; species Procambarus clarkii. The sequence goes on from NC_091200.1 coordinate 31,768,748, forward strand.
TGTCACAAGAAAGATAGAAATATAAGCTTCATTCTAAATACCTTACCATGGGTATATTTAAATTTAAAGCGAAGATACGTGTATTTTTATAATAGCCGAGCTCCGACCCCGGACAGATCGATCGACCGAGCAACTCTTTATTTATTTATTTATTTATGCATATACAAGAATGTACATTGGGAATGTGAGAATACATAATATGGTAATTACAGTCTTGTAAAGCCACTAGTACGCGCAGCGTTTCGGGCAGGTCCTTAATGTAAGAAAATTTTAAGAAGGTAAATGCTTGGCAAAATTTATAGACAAAAAAATGATAACAGTTACGTGGAATGAAAAAAATAAGATGAGAGAAAATTGTAGGTACAGTATATTAAAGCACATAGGTAGCTAAGATTGATTGCAATGACAGCTTGAATGGTAGTTGACAAAAATTGGTAGGCACAATACAGCAGAAACAATATAAGATTGATTGCAATGACAGCTCGAATGGTAGTTGACAAAAATTGGTAGTCACAATCCAGCATATGGCTAGCACATAAAAGAAGACAGCAATGAACACAATGATAAGGTTGTTTGATACTACATAAAAATTAGGAGATTGGGTAACACTAGGTACAGAGCAAATTTAAAGCTCAGTGTAGGAAACTAAGAAGATGAAATTAGGTACTTTTTGGTTTCGCTTTTATATAAGGCAAAAGTTTTACAGTTTTTCAATTTACTACGGAGTGAGTTCCATAGACTAGGTCCCTTAATTTTCATAGAGTGTTTACACAGATTAAGTTTGACCCTGGGGATATCAAAGAGATATTTATTTCTGGTGTGGTGATAATTGGTCCTATTACATCTGTCCAGGGAGAGTTTCAGAGCATGGTCTGCATTTAAGAACAGGGTTTTGTAAGTGTAGTTGACACAAGAGAATGTGTGGAGTTAATATTTAGCAAGTTTAGGGATTTAAACAAGGGAGCTGAGTGTTGTCTGAAAGCAGAATTAATTATTATTCTGATAGCAGATTTTTGCTGTGTGATGATGGGCTTAAGGTGGTTTGCAGTGGTAGACCCCCATGCACAGATACCATAATTAAGATAGGGGTAGATTAGTGCATAATATAGTGAGAGGAGAGCAGAGTTAGGAACATAATATCTGATTTTGGAGAGTATACCAACTGTCTTAGAGACTTTCTTAGTTATGTGTTGAATGTGGGTGCTGTAGTTGAGTCTCTTGTCTAGGAATAGGCCAAGAAACTTGCCATCATTTTTATTACTGATGTTAATGTTGTTATCTGTAGCTGAATTGCATTTGATGATTTGCTTTCTCTCAGAACAATGTTTATTTCACGTGAATTCGTTAATAAACATGTATGTTTTATATGTCTCAAGAAAGGCAGACATATAAGCTTCACTTTAAACACTTTACCATAGACATATTTAAAGTTCTAATGAAGATACATGTATTTTAAAAATTACGGAGCTCCCACCCCGTACAGACTGAACGACAGAGTAACTCTCTCTCAGATCAATGTTTATTTCACGTAAATTCGTTAATAAACACAAATGTTTTATATGTCTTAAGCAAGATAGAAATAAGAGCTTCATTTTAAATACATTACAATAGACATATTTATAGCTCAAGTGAAGATACATATGTTTTTATAGTAGCGCTCAGTAGCTTGTCGGGCATGGAGTGCAGACGCCTACGCACTTGCCGATATATTGTATAATTAACAAAGATACGCTAATAAAGCCTAATATCTTATATGCCTCCAGAAAGACCGAGATATGAACATAATCATGATTGCACCAAATGAAATATATCATGTTCGAGAACAAAGATATATCAATTTTAAATTAAGTTTCGACTCTTGCTCGGGCGAGAGAGATGGGGCGACTCTCGCCCCATCTATTGGGGATTCTGTCCACTAAAGACCCAAAGCTACTCAAACCCTCCTAGCATTATTTAGGTAATGAAGTAATATGGTATATATACTCACTATAATGTGGGTGTTGAATGCAGAACATGAGAAAACATATATTTACTCCAAACTAATATAATTTCATTATGAAATAAGTAGCATCAAAGGAAGTCGACGGTCCAAGCGTCAATGTTGTGGAGCGACTTATCCAAGATATATCGTTGTTTGGAAAGTGTTTGTTGGCATATCCAGTTGTCGCACTTCTCTGCACAAATTATCACAAATTTAAATTATAATGTTAACAAGTAGAATACATATTTTTAATAAAATCTAACATAACTAGCCAGAAAACATTTAACATTTATTAAAAATATATGTTTGGAAGTTAAATCGACTTCATAGGACAATAGTTTTGTTATATTCCAAAAAAAATAAAAAAATATATATACTCGTTATTCGTTGACATGCGTTCGTTACTTAAACTACCATGTACTGTACTTATGTAATATCTCCCATGTCTCTTCGCTCATCTCACCAAACCCTACAGGCTCTGTGATATATTGTTTAATTAATTGAGATTCACAAATAAAGCTTATAATTGTATATGTTATCAAAAAGGCAGAGCTTAGTTTAGTTCATTTATTATGCACCCCATACCCATCCGTAGAAGGCCTTCATGACCCAGCGTTGTAGCGGGACCTCTCCTGGCCAGTTGCAATTGGTGAATTTATTCAAATTATCCAAGTTGATGGTTGTCACTGGGTCACCGTTTCCAACATTGGAGTAACGGGACAAATTAACATATACGACACCAGGCATAAATTACCATCCAAATCTACTGAAGTTATCTTGTATGCTCTTGCTAATTGCCAGGATACCTGGTTGACACCTGGTTGATGGGGTTCTGGGAGTTCTTCTACTCCCCAAGCCCGGCCCGAGGCCAGGCTTGACTTGTGAGAGTTTGGTCCACCAGGCTGTTGCTTGGAGCGGCCCACAGGCCCACATACCCACCACAGCCCGGTTGGTCCGGCACTCCTTGGAGGAATAAATCTAGTTTCCTCTTGAAAATGTCTTGGATGATAAGCTGATATGCAATGTAATGAATGTCAGCAGACACAGGGACTCAAGTATGAGTGGGGTATATGCTGCGGCGTTTGATGCATCACTTGCAAGTGGTGTAAATCCGGTGAACCTCGTATGATATGCAGAATATGAGACAACATCTTCAAGAGAACTTTAAAGGAAAGTGTCTCATCTCATTCCCTGCAGCTCAGACACTGAGAAGAAAACGAATCATCCGGCCATGCTCGATGGAAGTGTACTGCATTTGCAGAAAGCCAAATGATTTGAAGCTGATAGTATGCTGTGACCGTTGCAATATTTGGCACCATGGATCATGTGTAGGTGTTACAGAATGTAATGATGATTCGTGGATTTGTTTCTTGTGCGCTAGCAAGTTGTGAATTATAATTTAAAATAATTAATACATTATTATTATTATTATTATTATTATTATTATTATTATTATTATTATTATTATTATAACTTTACCAAATGCTTTGCTGAATCAAATAATGTTATTACTTTCAATGTGTTACAATAGCATAGTTAAGTGCTGCAAGTGTCAGGTCTTTTATATAGTCGGTATTTGTTATATTCTGTACTCTTTTTATGTTATTTAAATTTCAAATAGAAATAGTTTTTAAAGTATGTATCTTAATAAATTTGAACCTTATATTATTTAACATCAACAAATTAGATTTCGAATATTAAAACCAATTTCAACCAATTAAAGGATTTATCCTTTAATGTTAAAAATTTTTCAAACTGAAATAAATATATAACACTGTACGGTACAGTTGTGTTTAATTATGTTTTGTGGTTCCTTTGGAAAAGGTATTTGTGCACCAAGTACTACTAGGTCAGTATGAGATATGCTGAATGTTGTCAATATACCATCTGAATACGCCTCACTTTGCGTTAATCATTGGACGTCCTAATGATTAAGGTCCCCAAAAAGACTTAATCAGACCTCAGTGGACATTTTTACTCTCACTCTCTCTCTCAGAGCATCCCCTTGTGTGTTGTATGTGGGTGCTGAAGTTCATGCTTGTCTATGTATAGGTGAAGGAACTTTCCATAATTGTTATTGCTAATGTTTACTTGTAATACTGGGTATACATCCGGTGTTCTTACCCTCGACTGCGGCGAGGGTAAGCCGCGGCCGTATGGTCTGAAACCCACAAATATTTACAATGGGGAGGGGGGGGGGATAACATATTTCCTCTTCAAGCACGCGCACACAAATGAACTATGTTACTTAACTGGAAGCACTCGTACAACATAATTTACACGATTTCTCAGGATAATTATACTTCTTACCAGCATATATACAGTATAGTACCTAGGAGGTTCTCTTCAATGATATCTAAGATAATTAAAAGAACCCAAGCAAACCACTGTGGAAATGTGCAGGACAAACATATCAATTGTGACACTAGCTCTCCACATATGGTATTTTCTTAATTTAGAAACTGTACTTGTGGTCGATCTCGAACCCATGTTGTTGATGTGACGATGTGTTATGAATTTTGTGGCTAGCTCCTCAAGATTGTAACTTGCTTAGATAAATAAATTGTGTGTTCAGTCCCTGAATCCATTATGTGATAAATTAACTAAACTAAAAACTATAGTATGGCGACGAAACCTGAACTGCATAATGTAAATAGGGATTAACCAGAAAAAGATATAGGTGAAGAATAACACCAGGTAACTGTAAAGCTGTCGCCCAGTTGGGTGGGTGTGGAGCACATGACTGTAAAGCTGCCGCCCAGTTGGGTGGGTGTGGAGCACATGACTGTAAAGCTGCCGCCCAGTTGGGTGGGTGTGGAGCAAGACTAGTAACTGTGCGACTCTTCATAGATGTAAAGTGCCTTGTATAGTGACTGTTGTGAGCCTCTTGTTGAATCACTTGTGACACAAAAGATTACTGATGTGTGTATTTGTGTGGGTGATTAAATATGCATGTGTATGTATATATGTATATGTACATGTATGCATAAGTATGTGTACATTAATAATTTTGTAACTAGCGTCAAAAGATTGTTATTTGCTTCACTGAACGAACTAGAGGGTTCAGTTCCTGAACCGATTATGTGCCTCTGTAAACCTTTACACCACCGCCCACGGGATGGGTATTATGGGGTGCATAATAAAGAAAGAAAATGAATGGACCGAACCCCACAATTCATTTAGCTAAGGAAGTTACAATCTTGATGAGCTAGTTACAAAATTCACTATAAGTCGTCACATCATAAATGGGTTCGAGATGGACCACAAGTAGTGCATTACATAATTTATCAGTATTGTGCAGCCTGTGATCCCCGCCTGGCTGGATACTGATACCTAGGTAGTTTTCATGTGTCCGGACACAGGCGATAAGGTGGTATTATTTATTTAACTTAAGAGATATATATTTTTAAATGTTGTCACAATAACGGCTACATCTTCCTTTCTTCTGACATATAGATTTTTAAGATTAATTAAAATATATGGAAACTAATTATACAATTTATTGGCTGGTGTGCAGGGCTTCACACTCTCAGAGCTAGCCATCAAGTAACTATCAAAACGTATATATTTTCGTTTTCACTTCAGTTATATTTATGACAAAGAATTTTAAATGTAGCCTATATTTCTACGTTTCTGATGACATAAATACTTTCGTTAATTAAAATATCTAGATCAAACTAACATTGATTTTCAAAAGGTTGTATATTTTCCATCAATGGAGAGCATCAGCCAAGAAGCCTTCTTTAAAATATGAATATCTTTCCTCACCCAATAAGATCTTATCTCTGAATAAAACGCAAAAAACGACTTGATTGTAACCTATCCACCGCTGCCCATTTGATGGGGGAGAGGGGGTTATGTGTAGGAAAAACATATCAATTGTGACACTAGCCTTCCATATATGTCAGTTGCTTAAATTATAAACTGTAGTTGTGGTCGGTCTCGAGCCCATTGTTGATGTGACAATGTGCATTGACTTTTGTAACTAGCTTATCAAGATTATAACTTGCTTGGCTATATGAATTGTGGGGCTCAGTCCCTGAGCCCATTATGTGCCTCTGTAACACTCCACTATCGCCCATAGGATGGGTATGGGGTGCATAATAAATGAACTAAACTAAGCTCTGCCTTTTTGATAACATATACAATTATAAGCTTTATTTGTGAATCTCAATTAATTAAACAAGGCGATGAGTCACAATAACGTGGCTGAAGTATGTTGACCAGACCACACACTAGAAGTTGAAGGGACGATGACGTTTCGGTCCGTCCTGGACCATTCACAATCGATTTGAGAATGGTCCAGGACGGACCGAAACGTCGTCGTCCCTTCAACTTCTAGTGTGTGGTCTGGTCAACTTAATTAAACAATATATCACAGAGCCTGTAGGGTTCGGTGAGATGAGCGAAGAGACATGGGAGATTTTACATAAGTACAGTACATGGTAGTTTAAGTAGCGAACGCATGTCAACGAATAGCGAGTATATAAAACAAAACTATTGTCCTATGAAGTCGATTTGAAGTTAGTGATAGACACCAATGTGTAGCCATCAATAATATAACCTCTCCCATTCTACCAATAACCGTTGGAGTGCCACAGGGCAGCATCTTGGGGCCTCTTCTATTTCTTATATACATCAATGGTCTGCCTAATGTGTCTAACATTCTGAAACCTATTTTGTTTGCTGATGATGCTACCCTCATCTACTCCAACCCCAACCCACATACACTAAATGATGTTGTTAATAATAAACTAAAAAAAGTCCACTTATGGATGTCAACCAACAAACTAACAGTTAACATAGAAAAGACCTACTACATCCTATTTGGAAGCAAATCTACAAATGCAATTCAGCTTCAGATAGACAATGTAAACATTAGCAATAAAAATGATGGAAAGTTTCTTGGCCTATTCCTAGACAAGAGACTCAATTTCAGTACCCACATACAACACATAACTAAGAAAGTCTCTAAAACAGTTGGTATACTCTCCAAAATCAGATATTATGTACCTAACTCTGCTCTCATCTCTCTATATTATGCACTAATCTATCCCTATCTCAACTATGGTATCTGTGCATGGGGTTCAACCACTGCAAACCACCTCAAGTCCATCATCACCCAGCAAAAATCTGCTATCAGAATAATATCAAATTCTGCTTTCAGACAACACACAGCCCCCTTGTTTTACTCCCTAAACATGCTAAACATAATCTCACTCCATAAATTCTCTTGTGTGAACTACATTTACAAAACCCTGTTCTTAAATGCAAATCCTGCTCTGAAACTCTTCCTGGACAGATGTAATAGGACCCATTATCACCACACAAGAAATAAATATCTCTTTGATATCCCCAGAGTTAAACTTAATCTGTGTAAACACTCTATGCAAATAAAGGTACCCAGTTTATGGAACTCACTCCCTACTGAATTGAAAAGCTGTCCAACTTTTACATCATTCAAAATCAATACTAAAAGGTATCTAATTTCATCTTCATAGTTTTTCACTTTTTGCCTTAAAATTGCACTGTATCTATTGCTACCCAATCTCCCAACCTTTATGTTCCCAATTTGAACATCTTTACCATTGTGATCATTGCTGTCTTCTTATATGTGCTGCCAATCTGCTGTATGGTGTTTATAAATCTTGTTTATCTGTATCTTTTGCTACCCAGTCTCCCAATCTTTATGTACCCAATCTGAACATCTTTACCATTGTGATCATTGCTGTCTTATATGTGCTGTCAATCTGCTGTATGGTGTCTATTAATCTTGTTTAAATTACTAATCAAGCTGTCAATGTAATCAATCAGAGCTTTAATATAACAATGTGCTTTAATATACTTACTAAGCTCTCGCATCTCATTTTTCTCTTGCAATGTATCTTTGTCATTTATCAATTCTGATAGAAATTACCTACTTAAAATTATCTGTTAGATTAAGGACCTGCCCGAAACGATGCGCGTACTAGTGGCTTTACAAGAGTGTAAATACTGTACTCTCCAATGTATTCTCACAAACCCAATGTACCTTCTTGTATATATATAAATAAATAAATAAAATAAATTTAACTTCCAAACATATTTTTTTTAATAAATGTTAAATGTTTTCTGACTAGTTATGTTAGATTTTATTAAAAATATGTATTCTACTTGTTAACATTATAATTTAAATTTGTGATAATTTGTGCAGTGAAGTGCGACAACTGGATATGCCAACAAACACTTTCCAAACAACGATATATCTTGGATAAGTCGCTCCATAACATTGACGCTTGGACCGTCGACTTCCTTTGATGCTACTTATTTACTTATTTCATAATGAAATTACATTAGTTTGGAGTAAATATATGTTTTCTCATGTTCTGCATTCAGCACCCACATTATAGTGAGTATATATACTATATTACTTCATTACCTAAATAATGCTAGGAGGGTTTGAGTAGCTTTGGGTCTTTAGTGGACAGAATCCCCAATAGATGGGGCGAGAGTCGCCCCATCTCTCTCGCCCGAGCAAGAGTCGAAACTTAATTTAAAATTGATATATCATTGTTCTCGAACATGATATATTTCATTTGGTGCAATTATAATAATGTTCATATCTCGGTCTTTCTGAGGCATATAAGATTTTAGGCTTTATTAGCGTATCTTTGTTAATTATACAATATATCGGCAAGTGCGTAGGCGTCTGCACTCCATGCCCGACAAGCTACTGAGTGCTACTATAAAAACATATGTATCTTCACTTGAGCTATAAATATGTCTATTGTAATGTATTGAAATTGAAGCTCTTATTTCTATCTTGCTTAAGACATATAAAACATTTGTGTTTATTAACGAATTTACGTGAAATAAACATTGATCTGAGAGAGAGTTGCTCTGTCGTTCAGTCTGTACGGGGTGGGAGCTCCGTAATTTTTAAAATACATGTATCTTCATTAGAACTTTAAATATGTCTATGGTAAAGTGTTTAATGTGAAGCTTATATGTCTGCCTTTCTTGAGACATATAAAACACATATGTTTATTAACGAATTCACGTAAAATAAACATTGTTCTGGGAGAGAGTTGCTCGGTCGATCGATCTGTCTGGGGTCGGAGCTCGGCTATTATAAAAATACACGTATCTTCGCTCTAAATTTAAATATACCCATGGTAAGGTATTTAGAATGAAGCTTATATTTCTATCTTTCTTGTGACATATAAAATTCTTACGTTTATTAAGGAATCTGCGTGAAATAGGCATGGTTCTGAGATGAATGCTGCGGTTTTCGAGCTCGACACGCGACAATGGACGCCATACACATCCAGTGGGTGTTATTGGACCCCATACCCATTCTATGGGTGGTTGGAGCCCCATACTCATTCTATGAGTGGGTGGAGCCCCATACCCATCCTGTGGGTTGTAGTTGACGCCATACTCATCCTGTGGGTGGTATTGGACCCCATACCCTTCCTGTGGGTGGATGTGGTCCCCATACTCATCCTGTGGGTGGATGTGACCCTCATACCCATCCTGTGGGTGGTATTGGACCCCTTACCCACCTAACAGGTGGTAGTGGACAATATACCCATCCTACCTATAGTTGGTATAGTAGACACAATAATATCCTGTTTGCAGTAGTTTACCCCATAGACATTCCAACGTAACATCGTTTTCTGTTAGCGTTCCTACAAAACATCCTTTAAAGATTTGTAAAGCACAAACTATGGTGTATAATATTGATTGACGAAGGACTGTTATTCTATGTAATAATTTTTAGTGCTTATTATAATTTACTAAGAACAACTAATATTTCTCAAAACAAAACTACGAGCCTTCAATAGGAAGTAGCTGATCTGTAATATTCTAAGAGCATGGACAATAGTAGGTAAATTTCACAACCCATGTGGGATCTGAAAACTACAATTTTCCTTATAATTGAACCAATCACGACTATTCTGCTATCTAGGTTGACAGATGGATACTGTGAGACGTAAATTGGTATGTGAGGAAGAGTTTGGGTTTTGGAAAAAAGTAACTGGGAATATATCACATATTTACTAATTCATATTCAACATATTGACTTTAAGCATTAAGTCATATATGTGCTGTCTTGTGTGAGAACGGGTTGTTCACTTTCCTTCTTATGATGTCTTCGACGAAACCATTGGAGAAGCCGTTGTTGACTAGGACCTGCCTTACCCTACAGAGTTCTTCGTCGACTTGCTTCCATTCTGAGCTGTGGCTGAGAGCACGGTCGACATATGCGTTAACAACACTCCTCTTGTACCTGTCTGGGCAGTCGCTGTTGGCATTTAGACACATTCCTATGTTCGTTTCCTTAGTGTAGACTGCAGTGTGGAAACCTCCGCTCTTTTCCATGACTGTTACATCTAGAAAGGGCAGCTTCCCATCCTTTTCCATCTCGTAAGTGAAACGCAGCACGGAACTCTGCTCAAATGCCTCCTTCAGCTCCTGCAGATGTCTGACATCAGGTACCTGTGTAAAAATGTCGTCAACATACCTGCAGTATATGGCCGGTTTCAAGTTCATGTCGATTAAGACTTTTTGCTCGATGGTACCCATGTAGAAGTTTGCAAACAGGACACCTATGGGAGAACCCATGGCGACCCCATCTACTTGCTTATACATGTGCCCATCCGTGCTCAAGAAGGGTGCCTCTTTAGTACAAGCTTGGAGTAGTTTCCTCAGAATATTTTCTGGTATGTCAAGAGGAGTACAGGCTGGATCACGATACACTCTGTCGGCTATCATCCCGATTGTCTCGTCCACAGGTACGTTGGTAAACAGCGATTCTACGTCCAACAAGGCTCTTATCCCTGTGGCCTGTATGCCCCGCAGTAAGTCAACAAATTCCTTTGGAGACTTCAGGCTGAAGGCGCAAGGAACATAAGGAGTCAGCAGGCCGTTGAGTCGCTTCGCCAGTCTGTACGTGGGTATCGGTATCTGGCTAATGATTGGCCGAAGTGGGTTTCCAGGCTTGTGTGTCTTGACATTTCCATACGCATATCCAGGTTTATATTCCCCAATGATCTTTGGCAGGTGGAGTTCTTGGCGTTCACAGTTTCGATCAGTTCCAGATTTCTTGGCGTTCACAGTTTCGATCAGTTTCCAGATTTCTTGGCGTTCACAGTTTCGATCAGTAACTCCAATCTGTCCCAATCTGGGACAGATATATATATATATATATATATATATATATATATATATATATATATATATATATATATATATATATATATGCATATATATATATATATATATATATATATATATATATATATATATATATATATATATATATATATATATATATATGCATATATATATATATATATATATATATATATATATATATATATATATATATATATATATATATATATATATATATATACAATCCACACCAGATATAGACGTATTTGCGGCGAGGTGGTGGCTGACAGGTACGGCCACCATGGCCTACTCTGCCAAAGCACAGGGGGATGGCACTCGAGGCACAGTGAAGTTAACGACATCATCAAGAAGAGCCTCACCACAGCTGGATGCCCAGCTGAAAGAGAGCCCCGTTACCTAACGCCCCGTAACTCTGATGCTCTTATTGGTCGCCCGGATGGTATCACAGTGAACCCCTGGAAGAATGGCAAGCAGTTGATATGGGACTACATGTGCGTATCAACCCTGGGTAACACCTACATTAACCTCAGTGTTGCACAACCAGGTAGCGCTGCCACCCACAGGGAAGCAGCCAAATCCCTTAAGAGAACTGGATCACCACTACAATTTTGTCCCCATTGCTTCTGAGACATTCGGCACCTGGGGTAAAAGTGCTACCAGTTTTTTGAAGGAACTGGGTTCTAGGCTCATTGAAACAACAAGGGACCCTAGAGCTGCCAGCTTTCTTTTCCAGCGCCTCAGCGTGGCGATACAGGGGGGAAATACGCACTGCATCCAGGGTTCCTGCACGCCATCTGAGGAGCTGTAGGAACTCGACAACCTATGATAACCATCTTTGTAACCTGTATGTAACCCCTTTTTAGTAAGAAAGTTCAAATAAAGCAAATATATATGTGTACATACAAAAGAATGGGGGTGGTAGGAGAAGATAATATTAGTGTTCAGTGAGAAACCACAAGGTCTCCTCTGAATACTTTTTATTTTCTTCTCCGAGGCTATGGGTCCCCACATTGGCACCAGAGGTGGTACCCATCTATATATATATATATATATATATATATATATATATATATATATATATATATATATATATATATATATATATATATATAAACCATGCACACCTCCACCACACCTACCCACCGGAGACACACATATATAAACCTCAAAGAAACTTGGACTCTCTCTCTCTCTCTTATGAAACATCACCAAAGACTGCCTGAGTACTCTACCCTATCTTGCAACCCTGTTAAAATAGTATGGTGGCTTATCTGACTATACGGCCGGAGACAAACCCTCAGTTAGCAAGGTCTGGTCGTCCAAGATACACCTCCCCTCAAGTAAAGATGGCATCCACCGCTCTTGCGTCATCGCCCCTTAATACTCTATGCTTTACATTTTCAACCAAACCCTTTATTGACTTTATTTACCATATTCCCCATGCATGATTTTTGATTGAGTCCATTTTTCCCTCACATAGTTAGGCTATTCCGGTTCACATTATTCCTAAGAATCTCCAGCTGAGAAGGTACTACTTTGCTGGGCGGAGTATTACTGGTGACTCGCGGCCTCCCAGATATCACCTGTAGATTTATTAATATATGGCTGGAAAGATGGATAGACATATAAAAAGATGGATGGGTTAATGGTTTTCTAGGTAGAAGGATAGATAGACGAAAAAATAGATGGAAATATAGTTGACATGATTAACGGATAGAAAGATAATTAAGTGCATTGATAGATAGATGAATAGAAATCTAGTTGGAAAGATAGTTAGATAGATGAATAGAAAGCTAGTTGGAAAGATTACTAGATAGATAGATAGATAGATAGATGGATAGATTAATGTATAGATGGATAGATTAATGGATAGATTGATGGATAGATAGATAGATTAATGGATAGAAAGCGAAATTGATAGATTAATGGATAGAAAGCTAGATGGATAGATTAATGGAAATAAAAGTAGATCGAAATATTAATGGAAATAAAACTAGATCGAAATATTAATGGATAAATGGATAGAAAGCTAGATGGATAAATTAATGGGTAGATAGCTGCACAGATGGACGGATAGAGCGATGGATGCAAAGATGGATGTATGTATATAGATAAATGGACAGAGAGAAAGGCAGATGAATGGATTGATGGATGCATAGATGGATGGATGTGTAGGTTGATGCATTGATGTATAGATAGATGGATAGATCGATGGATACAGGGACCGACGGGTAGTAAGGAGTATTGATAAATAGATCGATGAGTAGATGTATGGACAAATGGATTGATGTACAATGGATTGATGTGGACAGACAGAAATATAGATATAAGGATTTATTGATTGCTAGATGGGTAGATGGGTAGATAGATGAATAGATACATTCTTTAATAGGCTGATGGTTAGATACCAGTTATATAGATGAATAGATAGACTGAGATAGACGGACAGATAGATGGATAGATGGATATATTGATTGTTGGGGGAGTTGATGGAGAGATAAATGGATAGATGTATAGATGCACAGATTGATGGATAGATGGATGTATATAAGAATAGATTAAAGGATATATAGATTAATGTTTAGACAAATAGAGAGATAGGTGGATAGATAGATAAATAGAGAGATAGGTAGAAGGATAGATAGATAGACAGAGTGGAGACAGACTGACAGACTCAGGCAACTCCGGGTATTCCCCCAGTGCCATATATGGCCCAAATGCTCTCAAACGTCCCCATGGAATCAAAAAACAATAAATGTTTAATATTTATGGTGACATTATTCACAAGAAATATTAACTCAAAATATGTATCTTACTGAATGGAAACACATTACTTGTATCATGCTACATACTCCAAACTTTACGGGAGACTGTCTGTCTGTCTGTTTGACTGTTCGACGTTGGAGGCCACACGGTTGAGGCTAGCGTCGTCCATATTGACCGAGGGAATTGTCGGGTGTACAGGATGAACAATGAATGGTTCGGGAGGTCAGAATTGAAGAGGTAAAAGCATGCCAAGGTCACGTTCACACCACCACTACGATGTTTGGCAATGAAAGCCGTCTGCTCAGCTAAATATTTTCAAAATTAACGTTCAGAATAATCTTTTTTTTCTTATGGTAATATGTATCATTATACACTGATCTTGGGAAAATTAACATAAATTTCCTGCGGTAAATAATTTGGCCGTACTCACATAAAACAGACGATTCTTCCATAGCTTTAAAGGTTTATCAAGCCACGGCCCTTTATCAGAGTAAGGGGTAACTATTATTGGTTGAGTGTTTCACACGCTCTCCTAAGCTCCTCACCCACACATCCAGGCGATCACCCACACATTAGAGAGAGAGAGAGAGAGACCGAGAGAGAAAGAGAGAGAGAGAGAGAGAGAGAGAGAGAGAGAGAGAGAGAGAGAGAGAGAGAGAGAGAGAGAGAGAGAGAGAGAGAGAGAGAGAGAGAGAGAGAGAGAGAGAGAGAGAGAGAGAGAGAGAGAGAGAGAGAGAGAGAGAGAGAGAGAGAGAGAGAGAGAGAGAGAGACAGAGAGAGAGACAGACAGACAGACAGACAGACAGACAGAGACAGAGAAAGAGAGAGAGAGAGAGAGAGAGAGAGAGAGAGAGAGAGAGAGAGAGAGAGAGAGAGAGAGAGAGAGAGAGAGAGAGAGAGAGAGAGAGAGAGAGAGAGAGAGAGAGAGAGAGAGAGAGAGAGAGAGAGAGAGAGAGAGAGAGAGAGAGAGAGAGAGAGAGAGAGAGAGAGAGAGAGAGAGAGAGAGAGAGAGAGAGAGAGAGAGAGAGAGAGAGAGAGAGAGAGAGAGAGAAAGACAGACAGACAGATAGACAGATAGACAGAGAGACAGAGTGACCTAGAAATACAAAGACAGAGAGAGAGAGAGAAAGAGAGACAGACAGACAGACAGACAAAGAGACAGAGTGACCTAGAAATACAAAGACAGAGAGAGGGAGAGAAAGAGAGACAGACAGACAGACAGAGAGACAGCGTGACCTAGAAATACAAAGACAGAGACAGACACACGCAGTCAGTAACAGAACAACAGACTGCGGGAAGAAATACAGACTGATAGACAGAGAAAGAGAGAGGCGCAGAGACAAAGACAGTAGGGAGATAGACAGTGCAAATATATGTATGCATAGAGAGATGGATACATTGATGGATATATTTTTGGATAGAGGGATATATAGACAGATGAGAAGATTGATAGATAGATAGATGAATAAATAGGTGGATGGATTAATAAACAGAATAAATGGAAGCAGTGAGAATGTTAACATAAACTGTGTATTTCTAGTACTCACCTAGTTGTACTTGCGGGGGTTGAGATCTGACCCTTTGGTCCCGCCTCTCAACTGTCAATCAACTGGTGTACAGATTCCTGAGCCTATTGGGATCTATCATATCTACATTTGAAGCTGTGTATGAAGTCAGCCTCCACGACATTATTTCCTAGTGCATTGCACCTGTTAACTACTCTGACACTGAAAAAGTTCTTTCTAACGTCTCTGTGACTCATGTGGGTACTCAGTTTCCACCTGTGTCCCCTTTTTCGTGTACCTCTCATGTTAAACAGTTTATCCTTTTCAACATGTAAATTCCCTTCAGAATTTTATAGATAGTAATCATATCTTCCCTTACTCTTTTGTCTTCCAGTGTAGTGAGGTGCATTTCACGCAGCCTTTCCTCGTAATTCATGCCTCTTAGTTCTGGGACTAGAATAGTGGCATACCTCTGAACTTTTTCCAGTTTCTTGTGCTTGACAAGGAACGGGCTCCATGCAGGGGGCCGCATACTCGAGGATTGGTCTTACATATGTGGTATACAATGTTCTGAAAGATTCCTTTCACAGGTTCCTGAAGGCAGTTCTAATGTTTACCTGCCTCGCATAAGCCGCAGATGTTATTCTTTTGATGTAGGCTTCAGGAGACAAGTTTGGCGTGATATAAACACCTAGATCTTTCTCTCTGTCCGTTTCACGAAGGACTTCTTCTCCCATTCTGTATCCTGTGTCTGGCCTCCTATTTCCACCGCCTAGCTTTATTAACTTACATTCACTCGGGTTTAACTTTAGTAGCCATTTCTTGCACCATTCATTCAGTTTGTCTAAGTCATCATGTAGCCTCTTACTATCTTCCTCTGATTTGATCCTCCTCATAATTTTTGCATCATCAGCAAACATTGAGAGGAATGATTCTATACGTCCAGGGAGATCATTTACATATAACAGAAACAGTATAGGTCCAAGGACTGAACCCTGCGGGACTCCAATGGTGACGTCTCGCCAATCTGAGACCTCGCCCCTTACAGTGACTCGCTGTCTTTTGTTGCTTAGGTACTCCTTTATCCAATGGAGAACCTTCCCTTTGACTCCTGTCTGCATCTCCAGCTTTTGCACTAGCCTTTTGTGTGGTACTGTGTCAAAGGTTTTTTGGCAATCCAAAAATATGCAGTCTGCCCACCCTCTCTCTCTCTTGCTTGCCTGATTTTTTTGCTGCCAGGTCGTTGAATTCAATTAATCCTGTGAGGCAGGACTTGCCATACCTGAACTCATGTTGATGTTGTTTTAGAAAGTTCTTTCGCTCCAGATGTTCCACTAGCTTTATTCGCACAATCTTCTCCATAAGCTTTCATGATATGCAAGTTAGGGACACTGGTCTGTAGTTCAGTGCCTCCTGTCTATCCCCCTTCTTGTTTATTGGAACTACATTAGCCGTCTTCCAAATTTTTGGCAGTTCCTCTGTTACCAGTGATTTGTTATACAATATGGAAAGTGGTAGGCACAGTGCTGCTGCTCCTTCCCATAGGATCCAAGGGGAGATTGCGTCTGGGACTACAGACTTTGTCACATCCAACTCTAGCAAGACCCTCCTTACATCCCCAATGGTAATCCCAAACTCCTCTAGTGGTACCTGGTTAACTATTCCCTTTCTTATCTCTAGAACTTCTCCTTGCTCTAATGTGAAAACCTCCTGGAATTTCTTATTCAGTTCCTCACACACTACCTTGTCGTTTGTAGTGAATCTGTCTGCCCCTGTCCTCAGTTTCATTACCTGTTCCTTCACTGTTGTTTTTCTCCTGATGTGGCTGTGCAGTATTTTAGGTTGCGTCTTGTCCTTGCTGCGATGTCGTTTTCATATTGCCCTTAAGCCTCTTTTCTCACCCTGAAGTATTTATTCCTAACACTCTAATATCCTTCTCTGCTTTCAAGTGTCCTGTTATTTCTATAGTTTCTCCACGCTGTGAGCCGGTCGGCCGAGCGGACAGTACACCGAACTTGTGATCCTGTGGTCCCGGGTTCGATCTCGGGCGCCGGCGAGAAACAATGGGCAGAGTTTCTTTCACCCTATGCCCCTGTTACCTAGCAGTAAAATAGGTACCTGGGTGTTAGTCAGCTGTCACGGGCTGCTTCCTGGAGGTGGAGGCCAGGTCGAGGATCGCGCCCAACCCGTTCTCGCAAATTTAATAAGTCAATATTGACTTATTAAATATGTGCATAGGTGACATACTTAACATAATAGATACCCTTAAAAAGATTCATAGAAAACACCGACCTTACCTAACCTACTTAGTATGTTAAGATAAGCATCTTATTGCTTCGTAATTACAATTATTACCTAACCTATAATAGGTATAGGTTAAGTAATAATTGTAATTACGAAGCAATAAGATGCTTATCTTAAGATACTAACAAGGTTAGGTAAGGTTGGTGTTTTCTATGAATCTTTTTAAGGGTATCTATTATGTTTAGTATATCACCTATGCACGTAGTTAATAAGTCAATATTGACTTTACGAATTTGCGAGAACGGGTTGCCGCGCCACAGGGACACTAAAGCCCCGAAATCATTTCAAGATAACCAAGATAACGCTCTTTTACCTTGTTGTTTTGCTAGCTTACATCTCTAATTAAACCATGGGTTTCTCGTCTGTATTTAATTTTTTTACCTTTTTGACTGGGACGAACTTTTTCTTCTGCCTTTTTGCACTTATGCGTGATGTAGTCCATCATGTCTTGGGCCATCTTTCCCCTGAGCTCTGTTTCCCATGTTATATCTGTTAGGAATTTTCTGATCTCCACATAGTTTCCCTTTCGGAATGCCACCATTTTGTTTTCAGTTCCCTTCTTTGAGTTCATAAACCCTTCTTCGACCAGATACTCAAACGTCAGTATACTGTGACCGCTCATTCTTATTATATATACTTTCACATATATATCCCACATATATCACACATATAATCCTACATGGTCAAATAGATGTATAGATAGATGGATACGTAGATGGAATAGATAGATAGAAGGATGGATAGATTTTTAAATATACAGTCCACTTACTAAAATTCAAATTAAATATGTACTTAGCCATATAATCCCACATTGTCGAATAGATGTATAGATAGATGGATACATAGATGAATAGAAAGATAGATGGATAGATGGATAAATACATGTATAGATAGATGGATAGCTAGTAGAAAAGATAAATGGATAGATAGATGGAGAAATATATGGACATTTTAATGGATGGATGCAAAGATGGAGAAATAGGTGAATATATGGATGGATAAATTGATGGCTAGCTAGATAATTGGTTGGAAAGATAAAGAAATAGAAAGATAGATTGGTAGACAGATGGACAGATGGAAGACAGGCAGAGCCTGACAATGCCAGGTATCTCCAGAGCGCAGTATATATATCAGGAAGCAGACTACATAATTGTTAAGGTGTCACACGTTACAGAACATGTAAAGTGACATGTGTGGGGAATATTTACTTGTGAAGGGAATATTTCTTTTAAATATATTAGATTTCATTAACATCAGTTTCAGTTAAATATTTGTTCAATTAAATTATATTTTATTATTTGGAAAATAGTGCACTGTATATTTAAAAAATTCCACATAAATAATTCCTCACATATATGGGGGTATTTACATATATAAATAACTAAATTTAAATAAATCTGTTACTTCTTATTATTGAGACTACAGAGTATTTAAATTAACTAAATTTGGGTATTTCTAATAACGAAAATAAATGTTAGTTTAGCTGAACAGGAGCTTTTGGTTTAGCTGGGACGCGTGTCAGTCACGTGAGCCCGACATCCCTCCTGTCGACATGTGGCTATTGCGTCTCTCTCTGAGGACGATCCTTATTCTGGATAATACCAAACTCAGCTTCTTTGAGATTGAACATCAGACTATCGACAAGTTACATTATAATATAAATCACGAATATTGGTCACTTTATTCAATTACAAATTATTGCGATATTTTCGTCTAGAGTGTTTACCCCTGAGACTGGTGTTTCCTACCTTCTAACCATACTCTCTGTAACTATGTGGCATTAACACTGTTTTTTTAAGGAGTGAGTACGGGACTGAGGTACTTCCCTTGTTATGGGTGAGATCATTGAGCAGTAGTATCATAGGAGTTTCGTTAACACAAAAGAAACTCCAGCACGGCTACACTCGTGTGTCCCGCTTGGAAGTCCATGATGGAGCGTCTCATCTCCTTCGGCAGGGAGCATTCATGTCCCATAAAATTTTCTCTTATTCCCGGAAGAAGAGGTATATAAATTTGCTATATTTAAATTCTTTTTAGTTTTATTTTATTCTCATAATTTTTTTTAAATAAAAAATAATAAAGAGTACCACCTCTGTCTGGAAGAAGGGGGACCCATAGCCTCGGAGGAAACCACACATAACGCATTGGAGGGAATGTAGGTCCCCTCCAATACAGTTTCTGTGTGCTTTTCTCCTACCACCCCCTTCCTTTTTTTTTTTTTTTTTGCTTTATTGTGTATTTAAAGGTTACAAAACATACAAGACAAATGCCTAAAGATTATGGATATCTTGAAGCTCCTCCGCTTCCGGACAGGAACCGAGGACGCAGCAAGCATTTTCCCTCTGGATCGCCACACTGAGGCGCTGAAACAAAAAACTGGAAGCCCTTGGGTCTCTCCTGACGTCAATGAGCTTGGAACCCAATTCCTTGAGAAATCCCAAGGCAATCTTGCCCCAGAGGTCATGCATCTCAGACACAATGGGAACAAAGAGGTATTGACCTTTATTTTGTAAACAGTGGTCAGACTGTATGTATTAAGTTGTAAGTACAAACATAAATACGTTTGGTATTCTGTAAGTTCGTGACGCAGCCATCATGTTTTCTCCATAGTGAATGGAGGAATTAAATACGATTCTTTCTGTTTTGGATAAATCTAACTTAATTTTATATTGGTAAATTGTACACACCAACGAAAAGTATCTTTATCTAGTGTATATTTAATTAATTAATTGATATATAAATTAAACTGAACTAGGTGGGGAAATTTTTCCACAGTATGCAACATAACGTACTTATAGCATAACACAATACTCCACGATTAAAACATATCGCATGACATCCTATATTGAATATATAAAACTGAACCTATGGTGTCACGCATTACAATAATCATATGATGCCCCAAAACAAACTTCACATATTATATCAAACAATACACCACCTTAAGGTCCCTTCAAAAGGTCCCCCTGGCGGGAAACGCTGGCGGTGGTACTGGCTCCGTCACAGCTGCTGAAATTTCGTGCTTAATTTCGTCTCCACTCAACGTTGCATGGCCTAACTGCTGCCTAGCACGAGTTAAGTGCATGGAGACTTAATATGACATAACTCACAGTGAACCTCAACAGAAATCAACCAAAATTAACCAATTTTCGCCTACCTTTCTACGACCCTTCTGCCAAGTGTTCCCAATACGCTAGTCATCCCTACTATAATTCACCAAGTATCTACCTTTAGAAACGCTACCAAGAATCTATTCGTCGAAAACATGCCCAAACATAACAACAAGCAAGGTAGGGGTGCCTCTCGCTCTGGTTCCATTACTCCTAGAGTTCTGAATGAAACACTGGCAACGCCGCAACCCTCGCCGATGTTTGTAAACACAGCATCTGCTCCCTCTCCTCACTCCCCCCCTTCAACTCACCTCGGATCTCTAGCTTTAGAATTCACTCAATCTATGGCTCCCTGTTTAAACTTCAAACCTCTCCGAAGTAATCCATGGCTCCAGAAACTGCACAACCTTGTGAAAATGCAATCAGAAGCTATTTTGGCCCTCCAAGACACAGTCGCCCGACAACAACATACCATAGACTGCCTCCTTAAATCGTCGATGAACAACAACCAAGAAATTCTCAACGTACAAACTGTTGCAAATGTTGCAATGGATGAAATACGTAAGATTCAGGCTGAAGAAACCCTCACAGCTCAAAGTGACCTCCTTAAAAAGCTGGAAAAACAGATCAATCTCCTTCAGACTCACCAGGCGGCTTCCAAAGATGACCAAGAGCAACAACAACTTCATTACTCCCTGATAATTAGCTCTACTGATCTACCTGCTGAACAACAAGGTGAGGATTGCTGTAACATAGCCAACACCCTAATTAATTCAAAGATCAGTGTCAATGTTCAAATCAAATCGGCTATCAAATCTAGGATAGATAAAAACAATCCCCGTAACAGGAGAATGCTCATCAAACTTGCAAATCCCTCTGAGAAGTTTGACCTCATGCAAACAGCTGCTCAGCAAAAAACCAACCTCTATATAAATGAGTGTCTTACTAAGCAGCGTGGATCCCTCCTCTACAGGCTGCGCCAAATACGCAAACAAAACCTTGGTCTTATCAAGCAGTGCTACACAAGGAATGGTACGATTATTGCGAAGAAAGAAGCTACAGGAAAAAGATATGAAATAAAATGTGACCAACAACTCCTGGCCTTCTTAAGTGATTGTGGTATATCTGAAAACCTGAACCCGACCAATGCCAGTACTTAAAATAACTCTTTCAGTGCCTGAGCCTAACCTAACTTTGTCTAAGGTGCTGTCTCTGCCTTACCATTTACCTGATGTTCTCCTATTCATATAATTTCCTAATTAATCCATCAAGTCTCCATGCACTTATGCAAGCATCTACCTCAGTTTCATTGTAAAATTTTACTCTTAAATCTAATCTTACCCTAATTCCATTTTATATTGTAAATTTAAATTTATTTGTATTGATCTATGTCATTTATTGAAATCAATTATTGATCTCATTTTTGTTCTTTTTGTTCATTTTTGTTCTTAATTAAGTTCCTACTAATTATAAGTTAAAACTAAGCTTAATAAAATTTATTTTCTTTAAGATTATTTTACTTTACAATTATCATTTGTCAAATTTTTTTATATATTCATCTTGACAGTCTCTACTGATTTTTTGTTCTCTCCGCCAAACTTGTGCATCCTCCATGGCTATCTAGTGACCTTAATTCCACCTCTAATTGTTTCAATTCCTTGTTTGCTTGCATTTATTGTTGTGTCCTGCCATAATTATTCTCTAATTTAGCAGACTCAATACTTTGTAAGCTCTTATTGTATTGTTATATTATTATATTGTGTTTGCTATAATTACTTCCTATTTTTACAGCAGATTTGTTTTTCATCTGTTCATGTATTTGCTTATCTTATTGTATGTGACATTCTTTTCTATATTGACATATATTTTCTGTCTATTGTTACTTACAGTGTACCTGAGAGTACCTGTAAGCAATCTACCTCTTTTTTAATTTTTGCTCAATTTTTTTGTATTTGTTTAGT
Organism: Procambarus clarkii; assembly: GCF_040958095.1. Lineage (NCBI taxonomy): Eukaryota > Metazoa > Arthropoda > Malacostraca > Decapoda > Cambaridae > Procambarus > Procambarus clarkii. Next base: position 31,791,555 of record NC_091200.1, read on the forward strand.
TCTGTTTATATTTTTGTTTTGTATATCTATATCTTGTGTTTTGTATAGTCCATGTTTATATGTTTTTTTCTTTAATCTCATTCATTACCTAGGTTTCCTAGCCTAGCCATACTCCCTTACTCCATTGTACCCCTGTAAGCCCCTTTTGTGTTTGTTTGGTACAGTATTGTGTACTTTTATTTCTTTTTGTTTTTCTTGTTTTTCCGGCAATCAGCTTTTTTTTATGCAGTCAAGTATAGACCCAGAACTTAACCTCTTATCCACTATCTATGACAATAATCACTTTAATGATCTAAATTGCAGATATTTTGCAGCACATGATGTAAACAATGTATTAACTCATAGTCACAATATCTCTGTAATCAATTTGAACGTTAGATCCCTAGGCAAACACTTCGATGATGTTAGTGCCTTGATTGAAGCTATTGACAACAATTTCTCTTTTATTCTACTTACTGAAACATGGTTGAAAGATGATACTACTCAACTCTTTAACATGCCTAACTACTCAGCAATCCACAACTGTCGTCAACTTCAGAGAGGTGGTGGCACTGCTCTTTACTACCACCAAGAACTAACATGCTTAAAAGAAATTAGAACTAGAGACTGCTATGGGGAGTATATCTTCGCCAGCTTCAGAGTCAAGGGTGCCGAGTCTATCCTGTCTGTGGGTGCAGTTTATAGAATTCCTAACACTGATGTGTCCGAATTCAACTCAAACCTTAGAAATCTAATACTTGATAACAGACTGAACAAAAACCACCTAATTATCGCAGGGGACTTTAATATTGACCTCTGCGAGCCAGAACACCCTACTGCTGTTAGCTTCCTCAACTGTATGAATTCCTGCTTCCTCATACCCTTAATCACTAGACCTACTAGAATCACTGATAGCACTGCCAGGACTCTAGATCACATCTGGACAAATATAACCTCTCCGCTTACTTCAGGTATAATCACCGATAGCACTACAGACCATTACCCCACATTTCTCTTAACTAACATTAGCAAACCACCTCTAGAAACAAGGGAGTTAAGCTTTAGGCTGCACAATGAAACTGCTATAAACAATTTTATAACTGCTGCTGATAATGTCAACTGGGAGTCCGAGTTAGGTAACATAGGGGACATCAACCTAGCAGTGCAATCTTTTCTACTAACAACTCTTAGCCTTTATAATACCCACTGTCCTATGCTTACAAAACAAGTCACAACCAAAAGGCTTAACAATCCCTGGCTTACAAAGGGAATACTTAAATCTATTAATAAAAAACATGACCTTGAGAAAAAGTATAGGTTAGGGATTGTCTCCAAAGAATTCTCAAAGAATTACTCATTATTGCTATCTAAGATAATTAGACGAGCCAAAACTAAGTACTACGAAGATAAATTTACCCAAATAAAGAGCAACATTAAACAAACATGGAGAACAATTTCACAAATATTGGGATCAAAGAAGTCTTTAAATAACAAACCGACTCTCCTGTCTAATAATGATGGTCAGCTTTCAGCCTCTGATTCTGCTATTGAGTTCAATAGGTTCTTCTCTTCCATTGGTTCATCCCTTGCTAATGATATTCCATCTTCCAGTACTGACATTAAGGACTATCTGACAGGGAACTATCCCCAGTCTCTGTACCTAAAGCCTATTAATTCCATTGACGTCAATGAGATAATCCTTTCCCTTAAAACCAAGTCTGGTGCCCTTGAGGAGATACCAACTTTAATCTACAAAAAAGCCTCCAGATCTTTAGCCCCTGCTATTGCTTTGCTCTTCAACAAGTCACTTGAACTCCAAACCTTTCCAGATATTCTAAAAAAACCGAGAGTAACGCCTGTCCACAAATGTGGTGATCTCACAGATGTTAACAACTACAGACCTATATCAATCCTGCCAAACTTGTCAAAAAATTTTGAAAAACTAATCTATAAGCAGCTTTACTCATATCTAGCCAAACTCAATATACTTAGCCCTTGCCAATATGGCTTCAGGCCCAAAAAAAGCACTAACGATGCACTTATTAGTATGCTTAACTCGATTCATACAGCTCTTGATAAAAATGAGTTCCCTGTTGGGTTATTTGTGGACCTGCATAAAGCTTTCGATACTGTCAACCACCAAAACCTTCTTCTTAAATTACATCATTATGGTGTCAGAGGACACTCCCTACAATACCTCAAATCCTACCTTACTGACAGGCTCCAATGTGTTTCTGTGAATAATACAATTTCTCCCACCCTACCCATCAACATTGGTGTTCCCCAGGGCAGCATACTTGGCCCTCTCCTCTTTCTCATCTACATTAATGACCTTCCAAATGCCTCCCAACACCTCAAACCAATCCTATTTGCTGACGACACAACCTTCATTTACTCCAGTCCTGATCCCCTTGCTCTAAATGCCACAGTAAATACTGAGCTAAATAAAGTCCATCTGTGGCTAACTGCCAACAAACTCACCCTTAACATTGACAAAACTTTCTATATTCTGTTTGGCAATAAATCCTCTAATCAAATAAATCTCAAAATAAACAATACCCAAATTTGTAACAAATTAGATGGCAAATTCCTTGGCATTCTCATTGACCACAAGCTGAATTTCCAGGGACACATTCTAAACATATCTAAAAAAGTTTCAAAAACTGTGGGCATTCTTTCTAAGATCAGATATTATGTACCACGCCCTGCCCTGGTGACTCTCTATTACTCCCTTATCTATCCATATCTCTACTATGGTATTTGTGCTTGGGGCTCTACTACCCAAAATCATTTACGTCCTCTAATTACTCAACACAAAGCTGCTATTAGGACAATATCCAATTCTGGCCCCAGACATCACTCGGTACCCCTATTCAAATCCCTGAATATGTTAGACATTAAGTCACTGCACATTCTCTCATGTGTACTATACATATACAAAACGCTAAATTGTAATGCCAATCCTGATCTCAAAAGCTTCATAGAAGGTTGTAACAGCACCCATGAGCATCACACCAGAAATAAATACAGTTTTGATATTCCTAGAGTACGACTTAATCAAACCAGAAATGCTCTACAAATCAAGGGGCCCAGAATGTGGAATGACCTTCCCAACCATGTTAAAGACAGTACCTCTCTCAACCAGTTTAAGATAAAAACTAAACACTACCTAATAAATTCCCTGTAACCTACCTCACTCCTCTATTGTCAACCCATGTCCGTTATTTTCTTTTTTTTTAATCAACACTGTTTGTCAACCTATTGTATTTGTGCTGCTTTTTCAGTCATGTTCCCCCTTTTTTTTATCTTTATTTGTATTTGTTCTCAACACTTTTTATTCTTTATGCTCAATTAGTATTAAGTTCTAGATATTAATGTTTTTCTTGCCCGAAACGCATTGCGTAATAGTGGCTTTAGGCATTGTATGTACTAGCTCTATCTATATATCAATCCATTAATGTAACATCACTTGTATGTATATACCTTACCTGAATAAACATCTGAATCTTAATCTGTGATTTTCACTGACTGTTGGCTGTATTATAACTGCTTGGTAATTATTATTGGTTTAGCTTACATGACTGCCAGACCCAGCATTGTTCATTATCGTCTTGTACCGTGTATGGGTACTGTTGATACGAATCTGTATGATCTGGGATTGGTTGATTAGGTAGGATCACTCTCGTTGCGAGATCCCACAATTTTTTAATTGGTTCCTACTACCCTCCTCACTCGTCTGGGTCACTTGTAATTGGGACTGATCTGTTCTTATTTAATGAATGATCACAGTTGTTGGTTTAACAGAATCTACAGGAGGCGATGAGTTAAACCGCAATACCAGACCTCTCATTAATTTTCCTCATGCAGAAGGTATGAGATTTATTCCTTGCATTCTCTTTTTTGAGAGAATGTAATTGTTGTAATAGTCAGATCCACCAGAACACCAGTGACCTTGCTGTTAGAATGGACTTACTGTTCATCCAATTTCACGCCATTTTTTTGAAGATGTCTTGCGGTCGCCCAAGACCAATTACGTGTAGGTCAGACAGGATCTTGTCAACAACAATGGCATACACCAGTATTGTGTACCTACTAAGACGGACATATGGCTTCCCCCACACCATAAGCCTGGAGTCCTGAATTAGTAAGATACTGTCATGTTCATAGAAAATGGTACCATCCGTTTGTGTGTGTTGTGGCTCAGAGGCGAGCAGGGGATAAACAACAGAGAGCGTACAGGACGCCCGCCAAGCTTGGTAGCTACTAGTTTTTTTTTTTTTTTTTTTTTTTTTTTTTTGAGATATATACAAGAGTTGTTACATTCATGTACAGCCACTAGTACGCGTAGCGTTTCGGGCAGGTCCCTGGAATACGATCCCCTGCCGCGAAGAATCGTTTTTTTCATCCAAGTACACATTTTACTGTTGCGTTAAACAGAGGCTACAGTTAAGGAATTGCGCCCAGTAAATCCTCCCCGGCCAGGATACGAACCCATGACATAGCGCTCGCGGAACGCCAGGCGAGTGTCTTACCACTACACCACGGAGACTGCTCTCCGCTAGTCATGTATCAGTTCAAGTATTAAAGTCAGTAACCAAGCAATGGCTTTGTATCAACCCTACAACCAAGACTTCCTCAGCTACACACAACACCACATTGGCGACGAGGATGAACTGTGAACGCAGGTATTTGTTCAGCTCAAAACAAAGAGAAGCATGCTGTCTCACACCTAGAGGAGGAGGGAAGTCGTGCTGTCTGTGAGCACCATACCCGATGCTGTGTGCTAACCAATGCTGTGTGCTAACCGATGCTGTGTGCTATCCAGTGCTGTGTGCTAATCCAAGCTATGAGCTAACCAATGCTATGTGCTGACTGAAGCTGTGTACTGAGGAATCTGGAAATCTGCCGGCGCTGTGCACGAAATGACGCTTTGATGCTGTATACAAAACTTGATGTTATGTATACGAAACGCGCTCTGTGCTACAATTCTTCACGCTGTGAACTGACTGCTGTGACAACTGCTGTACCAACTGGTGCCAACTGTTGTACCAACTGCTGTACCAACTGCTGCCAACTGCTGTACCAACTGCTGCCAACTACTGTACCAACTGCTAACAACTGCTGTGTTGCTGTGAGTAGGAACAACACATGTACACAAGGGCTAGGTAAGATGTCAGTTGCTGCTGTATTGTGCTCTGCTGTGAACTTTTGCATTAAAATTCTTGTGTGCTTTGCAAAATTAAAGTAATTACAGTGAATTCTTAACTAATATATACAGTGCAGCAAGTGTTTAATATTCTGAGGAACATTTAAGTGATAAGTTTACATTTATTCAGTAAAAATGGCAAATATACCTCAGTTTCCTGCATTTGATCCTGACTGTGACCAGACAAACCTGTCACAGAGGTGGATCAAATGGCTTAAAAGGTTTGAAAATTTGTTGATAGTTTCTGACATCAAAAGTGCTGAAAGAAAGCATGCCTTTCTACTTCATTATGCAGGTGATAGAGTTTGTGACATCTCTGACACACTGAAAGGCACTGGTGGTGCCAAAGATTATGACACTTGCCAAAGACATTTCAAACCAAGACAAAATACTGCAATGGAAATTATGCATTTCAGGAGAGCCAGACAACTCTGTAATGAAACCGTGGATCAATACCATACACGTCTGCAGGGTTTAGCAGCCCATTGTGAGTTTGCTGATGTTGACAAAGAAATCAAACAGCAAATAATTGAAACATGCACATCTACACGTCTCCGTCGAAGAGCTCTAGAACTTGTTGATGATGAAAGTTCTCTTACCAAGATACTGGATATTGCTCGTCGAATGGAAGATGCTGCACGTGATGCTCGTGTCATGGAGTGCAGTGCCAACAACGGTTCTGCCACTGTTACTAACAGTGATGAGGTATGTAAGGTTCAGGGAGGACACCGTGATCAAAGAAGATATCATGCCAAACCTAACAGCAAATTGAGCCGAGAACCACATCACAACAGGAGTCATAGAACAAGACTCAAGCAGTCACAACGACCCACATCAGAGGGTGTCAACAATAAATGTTACAATTGTGGAGGAGACTACCCACATCAAGATAATGTTTGTCCTGCACAAGGTAAGAAGTGCTATGAGTGTGGAAAACTAGGTCATTTTGGTGCTATGTGTCGTTCCGCACTAAAAAAACCCACAGTCAATGAATAAAAGCACTGTACGAGGATCAGGTCATAGGGGTCGAGGTGGCAAACACAATATTGCACCTCATATCCAGAATGTTAATAATGTACAAGACAACATTTCATTACAACCAGTCTCAGATGACAGTGAATGTGATTATATTTATGGAGTACAATCAATCACAGAATGGAATGATCTCCCAAACAACCCAGAGATTATAGTATACATTGCTGGTATTTGTCTCAAAGTTCTCATTGACTCTGAATCAAACATTGCCACCATTGCTGAATGTCACTATGAGAAATTTAAAAAACAGTTCCCAAAGCTTGAAAACTAAAATGGCAAAGCCACTGCCTATGCTTCAAAGGTAGCCTTGCCAGTGATTGGAACTTTCACTGCAGAGATTAAGTTAAAGAGTGCAATGCTCATTTTTACATTCCATGTTGTTAGGAATGCAAAGCAGTCTCTACTCAGTTACAAGACTTCAACCAAATTGGGGCTACTTCAGCTTTCTAATGTTGTAGCAGTGGAATCTGCAAACAATGTTGATGCTATTGTTGCTGAATTTTCTGTTCGATTTGAATCCATAGGTTGTTATACTGATAGCAAAGTACATCTGCATATCAACCCAGATGTAATTCCAGTTGCCCAACCACATCGCCGACAACCATTCCATACTCGCAAGAAAGTCGATGCCGAACTGGATTGGCTGATGGAACTAGATATCATTGAACCAGTAACAGGCCCAACACCATGGGTAAGCCCAATTGTCACTCCAAAGCCGAAGAATCCAGATGAGATACGCATTTGTGAGGACATGCGTGTTCCCAACAAGGCAATAATACGTGAACGCCATCCTACACCCACTGTAGATGATATGATCTACCGCTTGAATGGTGCAACTGTATTCAGCAAGTTAGATTTAAACAAGGGCTATCGTCAGCTTGAACTTGATGATGAGAGTCGCTTCATCACAACGTTTACGACACATCGAGGTCTGTATAGGTACAAGCGCCTGAGTTTTGGTATTAACAGTGCTGCTGAGGTATCCCAGCACATCATCAGCCAGGTATTGCAAGATATACCTAATGCTGACAACATGTCTGATGACATCATTGTTTATGGCCGTACCCAAGCTGAACACGACAAAGTTCTTCGTGCAACGTTGCAATGCTTACGAGAAAAGAATCTGACGCTAAGCCGAGCAAAGTGTGAGTTCAATCAACATAAAATTGAATTCTTTGGACATGTACTCAGTGACAAAGGTCTGTCTCCAGATCCTAAGAAAGTTGCAGATATCAAGAATGCTGCACCTCCTTCAACGTCCACTGAAGTACATAGTTTTCTGGGAATGGCAAACTACTGTTCTCGCTTCATTCCAGATTTTGCTACCATTACGAAGCCTCTACGTGAGCTCCTGAAGAAAAATGCATCATGGTACTGGAGCGATATCGAGCAAAATGCATTTGATGCTGTGAAAGATGCACTACTAGAGAATGCGACTGCTGCGTACTTTGATCCATCAATAGACACTGAGTTAACTGTGGATGTTAGTCCTGTTGGTTTAGGTGCTGTTTTAGCCCAACACAAACCTGGTCAACCAGATTCCAGAGTAGTAATTGCCTACGCCAGCTGTTCTCTCACTGATGTTGAGCAACGATACAGTCAGGCAGAGAAGGAAGCTCCTGCTCTTGTATGGGGCTGTGAACACTTCAATGTGTATCTGCTTGGTGCACCCTTCACCACGATAGTCACTGACCACAAACCGTTGGAGACCATCTTCAATAATCCAAAGTCCAAACCACCAGCTCGCATTGAGAGATGGGCTCTTCGTCTGCAACCATACAACTTTACGGTGAAATACAAGCCGGGTGCAGGCAATCCCGCTGATTACATCAGTCGACATCCTGCCAACAGTTTCACCATCACCAAGCATCAACAAGTTGCCGAGGAATATGTAAACTCTGGAACCTGTGATGCAGTCCCTAAGGCTATCACTTTTGATGAAATCCGTACTGCAACCCTAGAGGACCCAACTCTGCAAGCAACAGTGGATGCATTGACTAAGAAAAAGTTTCCACGCATCCCACCCTCAGGAGTTGACCAAGATGCATTCAAAGCACTTGAATGCATCCAGACAGAATTAAGTGTTACGCAACAGCGCGACACCGTGCTGCGAGGTACTCGTATCGTCATTCCAGCTGTTGTCCAGCAACGTGCTCTGAAGCTTGCACATCAAGGACACTAAGGTCTTGTTAGGACCAAACAGCTGCTACGAGAAAAGGTGTGGTTTCCTGGCATTGATCGTCAAGCAAAGGATATGCATGATGCCTGTGTCCCTTGCCAAGCTGCAGTGGATACTTCAAGACCAACACCTCTACAACCTTCACCACTACCTGCTGCACCATGGATGGAAGTATCGATGGACTTCTGCGGACCGCTACCAACTGAAGAGTATTTGATGGTAGTCATTGATGATTACTCACGTTATCCAGAAGTAGAAATCATCACTTCTACATCTGCAAAGGCTGTCATCCCGAAGCTCGACAAGATCTTTTCAAACTTTGGCATTCCTGAAGTTGTCAAGACGGACAAGGGACCGCCATTCAATGGACAAGACTTCGGTAACTTTGCTGAGCATATTGGATTCAAACACCGCCGTGTGATGCCACTACATCCTCAAGCAAATTGAGAAGTCGAGAGATTCATGCAACCTCTCATGAAAGCGGTGCGCTGTGCTCATGCCGAAGGACGAACCTGGAAACAAGCAATGTATGCTTTTCTCAGGAACTACCGTGCAACACCACATGGAACACTGGGCAAGTTGCCTGGCGAACTTTTATTTGGACGTCCTATGAGGATCGCACTACCTGTCATGCCAGCCGAGGTAACGGATAAACGTCTCGCTCAGAAGGATGCACTAGCCAAGGGCAAAATGAAAATTGCTCATGATCAACGTGCAAAGGAACAATTCATAAAGGTTGGAAACACTGTTCTAGTTAAAAAGAAAAAAGAGGGAAAGCTAGATATGCCGTATGATACAAAACCATATAAAATGATTAGAGTAAAAGGAACTATGGTAACAGCTAGTAATAGAGATCATAGTATAACACGTAATATGGCCTATTTCAAAGTAATTCCAACTAGTGTAGAAAATGATGAAGTGCAAAGTCGTACAAAGGAAAAAGAAAAAATAAACTATAACCCGACAAACAATTCATCAAGGGATATTCTTGTATTTAAGGACTCTCGTCCTAAACGTCATGTTAAACGCCCTACACGAGTTGATGATTAATTGTGTTCCCATGTAATGCAAAGTATTTACTTTTTATGCTCAACTAAATTTAATATTGTTTGAATAATGCAGATCTCTCATTCAATATTTTGTAACTTTGTAGTACAGTTTCTTTCATGTTTGTTTAACATTGCCTATGTATCTTTAACATTGAAATCCTATGTGGTAAAGATTAAGTTGTTTAAATTCTTTGTGTGCTTAATTAATGTTAAATGTATGCAATATCTCTTGATATTTTAATAACTTACTTTGTGTCAATAACTTTGCTTTGTGCTACAAGCATGGTGGACATCCTGTATTCATTCTTTTTAAAGAAAAGGAGGGATGTCATGTTCACAGAAAACGGTACCATCCGTTTGTGTGTGTTGTGGCTCAGAGGCGAGAAGGGGATATACAACACAGAGAGCGTACAGGACGCCTGCCAAGCTTGGTAGCTACTAGTCATGTATCAGTTTAAGTATTAAGGGGCCATATCACCCGAAAATCCGATGAAAAATGGAATATTTACGAAAAATTACGAAAAATACTACAACGTTCTGGCAACACTGTGGTCCAAACCGTTTAATGATATCTTGAAAAATAACGTAATTAGAGTCAAATTTCCTGCTGCAACTTTCGTGAATCTGGTCCTCGCGCCGTGAGTACGTCGCGGGGTATTGTATCTTACGTTGTAGATGTCTAATTTTTCGTAATAGCGTTGAAAATAACATGTTATGCATAAAATGAATATAAACTAAACATATGGCAACACAACATATGGTCTGACACGAGGGTGGTGCAGTCAGTGACTGCGTGTCTCTCATGGAGAGAGGATGTATGCTGACGCGCTCACACAATATCTCCCAGAACATGCTATTTTTGCTATTTTTAGCTATTTGTACTGCAATATGACTTACCAAACGAACAAGAGAGAAGCATTGACAGCTAGATGCATGCGAGCTCTCCATACGAGCTGGCCGCAATGCGTAAATCACCAGTCAAGAGTGACAGCAGGTTGAGAAACTTTGAGAGCGCGCTACGCAACTCCAACTTTTACAACTAGATAAAATTTCACAGCCTTTATTTATTATTCTATTTACATGAAACTTGCACATTATATGTAGAGTTTACGCCTCTATAAACGCATGTCATTATTCTTATCTACGTAGATTTATTGATTTTATAAATAATGATACACCTCATTTTGTTGCATACGTTTTTGGGAAACTTTTATAAAATCTGTATTATTGCACTAAATACATCTGGGATAATAATGTGACATGCAAATCTTTATTATATAGTAAGGTCATAGCTGAGTGTCGTATAAATGATTTTGGTTCACAATTGTGGGCTGTGAAATTTTTTGAACATGGTTGAAAAATTCGTCTTTTTTTTTTTTTTTTTTTTTTTCTCCGTC
>NC_091200.1:31807399-31901418 GCF_040958095.1 Procambarus clarkii
TGTAACAGTCATGGAAAAGAGCGGAGGTTTCCACACTGCAGACTACACTAAGGAACCGAACATAGGAATGTGCCTAAATGCCAACAGCGACTGCCCAGACAGGTACAAGAGGAGTGTTGTTAACGCATATGTCGACTGTGCTCTAAGCCACAGCTCAGAATGGAAACAAGTCGACGAAGAACTCTGTAGGGTAAGGCAGGTCCTAGTCAAGAACGGCTTCTCCAATGGTTTCGTCGAAGACATCATAAGAAGGAAAGTGAAACGCCATGCAACCTCTGAAGAGACAACTAACACAACACCTATACCCCCTATTAGACTATTTTACAGGAACTTCTTTTCCACAGCTCATAAATCAGAGGAACGGGTCCTGAAAGATATTGTTAATAGAAACGTTATCCCTACAGACAAAAATCAGAGGATACAACTGACGATTTACTATAAAACCAGAAAAACGGCCAGCCTACTCATGAGAAACTCTCCAGACACAAAGCAGAAACGCTTTAAAAGAGACCAACGTCGTCTATGCCTTCAAATGCCCACTTGGGGACTGTAAGCTCCAAAAAAAACAGTATATAGGCACGACAACAACATCTCTTTCTAGGCGTTTAACGATGCATAAACAACAGGGCTCCATTAAGGAACATATAATCTCTTCCCACAACCAAACCATCGCCAGAGAAATCCTAGTAAACAACACAGAAATCATCGATAGATACAGCGATAGCAGGCGGCTTGACGTTTGCGAGGCACTACACATTAAGAAGTCAATACCAGCAATCAACAGCCAATTAATGCACAACTATATTCTACCCACCTCAAAACTCTGCTCTAATATAGAAGCATCAAGAAATATGGACCAATAGGCTTTCTACAATCACTTCCATTTCAATACCCATTGTTTCGTGTTCTGTCTTGTGTTGATGAAATTAATACCCTATTAATGCCACCTCTTGTTCTGTCTTGTGTTGATGAAATTAATACCCTATTAATGCCACCTCACCCCATCCACCTCACTCAAATGTAGATATAAACAAAATCGGAGATGTGTAAGTTCTATTCAGTTGTGTATTTGTAAACTAAAGTCTTTGAAAATGTAATAAGTTTTACGAAACGCGCTCGTGTCGCGTCAGACTAGAAATAAAAATGAATTTTGGAGAATTGATTTTTGAATTACCTCCAACAGTGAAAAGAAATGTACGAAATATTGAGAAAATTCGTATTCGAATTATTAATCTTACTTTTTCGGTCATATTTAATAATATATGTCTACAGGAAAGACTGCTACCAAAATATACTAATATTAAAGCGCACGACCCAGCAGCAAGAAATCCAGCCTTCACGATAAAATATCGCCAGGATCTGATTCGTGATCAGATATACAAGGCAGAGAATGAAATCAAAGACAACAAAACGCAACTACTTCATGCTACAAACGAGTGGAGAAAATAGCAACATCGACGAAAGTATCCGTACCCGCATTGAACAACACCTCGACATCCTCACAGACCGACATCACCTCAGCACTGAAACAAGGATTATCAAGAAACTTACAACATTATATGGAGGACCTATGGCAATTCCACGACCAAGAGATGGCTTCCTGAACTTTGCAGGAATTAACCTCACTGAGGACCAAGTCACTCTCCTAAATCTGGGCATAAACTGTCACGTTATGTCCAGACCGAGTGAGATGGCCCGGAAAGTAGAGTTGGAAATTCTGTTGGACGACATATTCGACCTCGAGACACAAAAGAAGGTCACTACCAAAGATACCTTACAAGCAGAACTTATGGCAGAAGGAGGAAAGAATCGAGGCAATTACAGAAGCACCATACTGTCCCCCGAGCTCAAAGCGGCAGCTAAAAGCCTTCGTGAGAACAAGGAGATAGTTGTCAGGAGAGGTGACAAGTCGCCAATATATGTCATTCTTAAAAAAGACGAATATCTTGCGAAAATGAACCTCATACTCTCTGACCGAACTAAGTTCCAAAGGGTAACGAAGGACACTACAGCCGAAATGAAAGCAAAGGTCAACAAACTGATCGAAACTGTGAACGCCAAGAAATCCGGACTCCACCTGCAAAAGATCATTGGGGAATATAAACCTGGATATGCGTATGGAAATGTCAAGACACACAAGCCTGGAAACCCACTTCGGCCAATCATTAGCCAGATACCCACACCCACGTACAGACTGGCGAAGCGACTCAATGGCCTGCTGACTCCTTATGTTCCTTGCGCCTTCAGCCTGAAGTCTTCAAAGGAATTTGTTGACTTACTGCGGGGCACACGGGCCACAGGGATAAGAGCCTCGTTGGACGTAGAATCGCTGTTTACCAACGTACCTGTGGACGAGACAATCGGGATGACAGCCGACAGAGTGTATCGTGATCCAGCCTGTACTCCTCTTGACATACCCGAAAATATTCTAAGGAAACTACTCCAAGCTTGTACTAAAGAGGCACCCTTCTTGAGCCCGGATGGGCACATGTATAAGCAAGTAGATGGGGTCGCCATGGGTTTCTCCCCTAGGTGTCCTGTTTGCAAACTTCTACATGGGTACCATCGAGCAAAAAGTCTTAGTCGACATGAGCTTGAAACCGGCCATATACTGCAGGTATGTTGACGACATTTTTACACAGGTACCTGATGTCAGACATCTGCAGGAGCTAAAGGAGGCATTTGAGCAGAGTTCCGTGCTGCGTTTCACTTACGAGATGGAAAAGGATGGGAAGCTGCCCTTTCTAGATGTAACAGTCATGGAAAAGAACGGAGGTTTCCACATTGCAGTCTACACTAAGGAAACGAACATAGGAATGTGCCTAAATGCCAACAGCGACTGCCCAGACAGGTACAAGAGGAGTGTTGTTAACGCATATGTCGACCGTGCTCTAAGCCACAGCTCAGAATGGAAGCAAGTCGACGAAGAACTCTGTAGGGTAAGGCAGGTCCTAGTCAACAACGGCTTCTCCAATGGTTTCGTCGAAGACATCATAAGAAGGAAAGTGAAATGCCATGCAACCTCTGAAGAGACAACTAACACAACACCTATACCCCCTATTAGACTATTTTACAGAAACTTCTTTTCCACAGCTCATAAAACAGAGGAACGGGTCCTGAAAGATATTGTTAATAGAAACGTTATCCCTAGAGACAAAAATCAGAGGATACAACTGACGATTTACTATAAAGCCAGAAAAACGGCCAGCCTACTCATGAGAAACTCTCCAGACACAAAGCAGAACGCTTTAAAAGAGACCAACGTCGTCTATGCCTTCAAATGCCCACTTGGGGACTGTAAGCTCCAAAAAAACCAGTATATAGGCAAGACAACAACATCTCTTTCTAGGCGTTTAACGATGCATAAACAACAGGGCTCCATTAAGGAACATATAATCTCTTCCCACAACCAAACCATCGCCAGAGAAATCCTAGTAAACAACACAGAAATCATCGATAGATACAGCGATAGCAGGCGGCTTGACGTTTGCGAGGCACTAGACATTAAGAAGTCAACACCAACAATCAACAGCCAATTAATGCACAACTATATTCTACCCACCTCAAGACTCCGCTCCAATATAGAAGCATGAAGAAATATGGACCAATGGGCTTTCTACAATCACTTCCATTTCAATACCCATTGTTTCGTGTTCTGTCTTGTGTTGATGAAATTAATACCCTATTAATGCCACCTCTTGTTCTGTCTTGTGTTGATGAAATTAATACCCTATTAATGCCACCTCACCCCATCCACCTCACTCAAATGTAGATATAAACAAAATCGGAGATGTATAAGTTCTATTCAGTTGTGTATTTGTAAACTAAAGTCTGAAAATGTAATAAGTTTACGAATCGCGCTCGTGTCGCGTCAGACTAGAAATAAAAATGAATTTTGGAGAATTGATTTTTGAATTACCTCCAACAGTGAAAAGAAATGTACGAAAGATTGAGAAAATTCGTATTAGAATTATTAATCTTACTTTTTCGGTCATATTTAATAATAATATATATATATATATATATATATATATATATATATATATATATATATATATATATATATATATATATATATATATATATATATATATATATATATTTTACACATAAACAGGTAGTTCAAAAGCATATTTTATGGAAGCTACTACAGTACATTATTAGCAGTCGTTTGAATTGACTAGATGGTTGTGTGACACGGTCAATAATTGCTTCTGCATCCAATACGTGTAACATTTCCTTTTCAATGTATAGCAACATGTATGATTCCAAATTCGCCTCAAACAGTGAATTTCTTAGTCTTGTCTTCATGATCTTTAGCTGTGAAATGTCCTTTCACATTTGACTTGAGTAACTGATAGTGTGCAGATGACTTTATAAAGTTGATAAAGGTTATCATATGCCTTGCCATGAAGTCTGTTAGATGTCAGAAATATTAGTGCACACGATGGGCAGCTGCTACAAATGTGACACTTGTTGCAACTGGAGTTTATATCCTCACCATCATTAAGATATAGCTTTAATACATCAAAGGCTGTAGCAAAAGAAAACAATTTCAATATTACTTGACTTTTGCAAATTTGTAAAGACAGCTTAATAATACCTTCCAAATCTTCATCTTCATTTCCCTCCTCTGCAATAGTTTAAACTTTGCTGGTCCAAGCAGAATAAATCTTTATACAAACTTTTTGTGTTGTATGAGTCGTGAATATAGTGACTGGACAATGCAGTCCGTTATTAGGTTAAACATGTACTCAAAAATCAGCAAGAGAATCTGAGGAGTTTCCTTCATCATTGTTACTGACCCAAGTCCTGCGTCCGAGCACGGAGCAGTGACGACCACGCCATCTGTGAGTCAGCTCTTGAAACCCCCTCCAAATGGACGACGCCATCTAGCGAGGGCGGGATATACCGACCACAGGGGCTGGTTTCCCGTCTTAATCAGCTCGTAACGTAGCCGTTGCTGACCTCTGGTGAGGTGACGCTTAGACAGCAACGCCATCTATGGAGTGGACAGGTGGGCGTTTGTGTCTAAGCCTGTAAGTGAGGTGCCCTAGAGTGTCCCTAGTACTGATGACGTTTCTGATTACAGAGTCGACCTGGGACTGCTGGATTGGACGATGGGCAGTCTACCCCAGGCAGCCAAAGTCTCTCCACGTGTTTGCTGCAGAAGTTGTGAGTCACCCCCCTACCCCCGGACGAACACTGTTGAGTGTGTTAGTCTGCCTGTGACGTGGCAGTACCAGGAATCGTCGTATCTGGAGGCTGGCTGGTGGAAGAGACTAGTCAATGTGGTGAGGAGAGTGATCTGTGAAATCACACGAAGCTCCTGCCTAGGGCTCGCCACCCTAGTATCGGTCGTGGAGTGGCCTACACAGCGAGGCTGATCGGAACCTGCCAGCTACAGGCTGGATTTGTGGTTGAAGGCCTCCACGATGGTGCACCCAGTGGGACTGTGATTTGGCTGGCCTGTGGCCGGGGTAGACTCGCCGATAAATCAGAGGATTAATCGTGGGCCACGACGAAGAGAACCAGGGCTACTCATCTTGAGCACCGTGGAACATTCTGCGTCTTCAGAGGAAGACGATTCTGCACATTGAATGTTTATACCCCCCGTGTGACAGATTATATATTTATTTATTGGTGGTGGTAATATATATATTTAATTTAGCGTATTTGTATCCCTTCCCCTTTAATTTACTTGCGTTACGGAACACACCCCTTGAAAGCCACTACTAACTTAGGGCCGGATACCCAAACTCTAATAACATCAGAGAAAGAACCCAGTTGCGACCCTATAGGGCCGTAACAATCATCTATTAGCTCATCAGTCATTTTTCTTCTTCTTTTGCCTGTAACTGGCAATGCTCTTTCCAAAGAGTCATTTTCCAATGTTTGATTTTCATCTACATTCAACTGTGAAATCTTGTCATTATATTTATTTACAATTTCCAGTGCAATGCTGTGAACGTTGTCAAATGTTCTAGTCTGCTCCTTTAACTTTGTTGTTGCTGAATCTACTAAACGCTATGCAGTAAACATATCTAAACCTCTTAAACCAAATAACATTTACAGATAAGTACAAAGATCAGATGTCACTGATACGGAGAGTGAAAATGATGAACCAGTAAGGGTCTTAAAGGCTATGACTACTACACCACTACTGTTCCAGGCTACTCCACCACTACTACAGCATACCATTACTGTACCTGTTCCACCTGCCGTTCCTGTATCCCAGGCTTCTGTTAGTGATAAATATACCAAAAATCTGATTTAGGTGAGACAGAGTGAAATTGATAACTCAGTGAGGGTCTCCAAGCCAAGGCTTCCACCACCACTACTATGGTGTCCACAGTCTACTCAACCACTGCCACAGCGTTCCATTGCAGCAGTGTTGCCGCCTGCTGTTCCTCTTCCCCCATGGACATAGTGAAGATGACTCATTTTCTGGATTTAGTCACCAGGACTCAGACACTTGCAGCTGTGTTGTGTCTAGTGGTAGTAGGTTTCGTGGTGTTACTGGGCGGAGGAGTGCTGTCTCAGCACCACACCCCTGCCAAAAAACGCCGTGCAATGTTGCATAAACAAAGTGAGGGAAGATTAGCCTCTACCTCAACAGTATCTACTCGCCTTGTCCAGGTTAGAAGAGCTTCATCTCCAAGCAAACGTAGTACTGTTGGAGGAAGGATTCATGCCCGTCGTGGTAGTGGTGATGGTGGAGTCAACGCCTCAAGCAGCACTATTGTACGCCAGTGGAATGATAGTAGCAATTTTGTTCCACAAATACCAACATTTGATGCTACAGATGTAGGTGTTACTGACCTTTTCCCTAAAATGGTGAAGATATGTCCAAAATTAACTATTTTACAGCAAATTTTGATGAGATGTTAGTGATGATGTCACATAATTCTGGATACGAATAGATACGCGGCAAAACTCACTCTAAAGGAGAGAATGTCAGCTCATTCTCGCTTGCAGCGTTGGAAAGATTCAACTGTAGCATAATTGTATGTTTTTCTTGCCCTGTACATGATGATGAAACATTAAAAAAACATGTCATACAGAGTTATTGGAACAAAGACAGTCTTGTTCCATCTTCAGTTCTCGGCAGGTATATGTCACGTGGCAGGACTCTGCTAATTTTCAAGTGTCTGCATTTTGAAAATAGTAATAATGATATTGCAAACTGTAGACTGCAGATAGTGAGACACGTGTTCAGTGATTTGAAGGGAAAGTACAAAGATTTCAGTGAACCAGGCCAGCAGGTAGTGATTGACGAATGGCCTGTACTCTTCAAGGGCCGTCTGGCCTTCAGGCAGTGTATTCCCTCTAAGCATCACCGATTTGAATTCATTTTCTTTGTTGTGGGTGAGTGTGAAACAGGCATGGTGACAGATATGATACTTTATGCTGTCACAGATGTAGACATTCCCAGTAACGCTCCACTTGGGATTTCCAGGCATTGATGGACGCTGATGGCTCCACTACTGAACAAAAGGCACATTATATATGCAGAAATTTTTTATTCCAGTCCCTTGCTGACACGGTTCCTACTAGATCATAATACTGGATTTTGTGGCACAGTCAAATCACGAGGGCGAGAAATGTCTGTGTTTGATCAAACTGTTGCAGTAGGTGAGTGTCAGCTAAGAAGAAGCGACAGAATTTTAGCACTGAGGTGGAAAAACACACGTTAAGTGAACATGCTGACAACTGGTCTCACTTGCGACATGGTTGATAGTAGCAAGGTTACCATACAACAAAACGAAAATTGTATACATCAAACTGTGGCTTGAACTATAATGTAAATAAGCGTTTGGTTGACAAATGTGGCATGATGATTGGTGCTGTAGAATATGTGCGGAAAAGTGTCAAGTGGACAAAGAAAATGTTTTTTCACTATGTGGATGCAACTGTGCTGAACAGTTTCAACATGTATTTAGTGACAAAAAAAACAACAACAACAATGCGTGTGTTCAGTCTAGCAGTTGTGTCACAGTTGCTTGTCAAGTTTGGACAAGACGTTCATGTTAGAACAACAGGAGTTGCCGCGCCAACAAGGCCTCATGCTGCTCCTCAATGTCTTCATGTTGCTAACAATAAGTCACCTGCATGTGGGGCTACTACTGCTGTGAGGCGAGCAATACTTTGTTGTGTTGTTGCAGCACCCAGGCACTCTGCAGCAGCTCGATCTACAATGATCCAGTGTCTAGGTGTACATCCCAGCTGGATTGCTTGTGGGCTTTTGATGATGGTGGTTGAAGTGATTAGCCTGCACGAGAGGCCCCCTTGGTGGCACAGTGTATTAAATTGGGATCGATTACGCCTGCTAGCTGACTTAAGGAGCAGGTAGCATTTCCTTCACAAAATTGTCGGATGCCGAGGAGGAGGACAGGAAGGCTGGTACAGCGATTTGCGTTGCAGTTCGCACTCCGAGGCCCCCAAGACTTACAGGGAAAGAGGCATGTTTTCACTCGAAGTAATCGAGAGAGAGGTTGGGGACTTTTTCTATCATCAATTTCAGTAAGAGGCCATATTAACCTAGTTTTTGGCTACTGTAGAATGGTGAACACCTCAGAAAGTAGGTTAACCTTGGGAGGGACAGACATCTGGTGATGAGGTTAAATGCATCATGAGCATCAATATCCTCAATCCTCCTATTCATCCTCTTTAGGTCGGCGATTTTCTTATCAAGGGCATCATCGATGGCTTTCAACCCCAGGGGGGCTCCTAGGAATGTGCTGTCTTCAGGTTTAGTTATATGGATATTTGGCAGAACACCTTCTATTCTCTCTATAATGGCCTGGTTGGAACATATTACTTCGCACTTAAAAGGGTTCAGGATGAGGCCAAAAATTGCACCTTGCTCCTCGATTATTCTGATGTCCTCCAGGAGGGAGTCTTGGAAACCAGCTAGAGTACCATCATCCAAGAACCAGATGTTGAAGATCCTTGTAAGTAGATAGAGAGCTTGGTATGTTACGGACCCGAGCCCAGCGTCCGAGCACGGAGCGGTGACGACAACACCATCTGTGGGTCAGCTCCCGAAACCCCCTCCAAATGGACGACGCCATCTAGTGAGTACGAGATATACCGGCCACTAGGGCTGGTTTCCCGTCCTAATCAGCTCGTGACATCTGGTGAGGTGACGCTTAGACAGCAACGCCATCTATGGAGTGGATGGGTGGGCGTTTGTGTCTAAGCCTGTAAGTGAGGTGCCCTAGGGTGTCCCTAGTACTGATGACGTGTCTGATTACAGAGTCGACCTGGGACTGCTGGATTGGACGATGGGCAGTCTACCCAAGGCAGCCATAGTATCTCCAAGTGTTTGCTGCAGAAGCTGTGAGTCACCCCCCGGGTGAACACTATTGTGCTAGCCTGCCTGTGACGTGGCAGAACCAGGAATTGTCGTACCCGGGGCTGACTGGTGGAGAAGACTAGCCACTGGGGTGTTGAGAGAGGAGAGTGATCAGCGGAATCACACGAGGCTCCTGCCTAGGGCTCGCAACCCTAGTATTGGTCGTGGAGTGGCCTACGCAGCAGAGCTGATTAGAAGCTGCCAGATCCAGGCTGGATTTGTGGTTGAAGGCCTCCACGATGGTGCACCCAGTGGGACTGTGATTTGGCTGGCCTGTGGCCGGGGTAGATTCGCCTAGGGAATTGAAGGATTCATCGTGAGGCCACAAGAAGAGAACCAGTGCTACTCGTCTTGAGCACCGTAGAACATCCTGAGTCTTCGGAGGAAGACAAGTCATTGTACATAAGTGTATTTATAGCAACCCCGTGTGACTGTGAGATATTTATTTATGGTGGTGGTGTAATAATATATACGAATTAGTGCATTTGTATCCCTTCCCCTTTAATTTACTTGCGTTACGGAACACACCCCTTGAAAGTCACTACTAACTTGGGGCCGGATACCCAAACTCTAATAACATCAGAGAAGAACCCCAGTTGTGACCCAATAGGGCCGTAACATGGTACAAAAGGATTAGGATTGGAGAAGTCAGTTTACAATTAGAATTCGTCCAACTGGTTAGAAACGTTAAAAAAGAGATATGGAGGGCAAAAAGAAACTATGAAGTTCGCATAGCAGGCCAAGCAATCCTAATTTTCTAATTAGAAATCCTAATTTTTTTTTTCAGTTATATCGAACAAAGATTAGGGAAAGGACAGATCCATTAAAATTCTGAGGCAGGTCAGACAACTGATTATGACGAAGAGATGAGTAGTATTTTTAATAAATATTTTATCTCTGTATTTACTAAAGAGGAACTGAACATTATGCCTTCAGCCAAAAAAGTCTATGTGAGTGGGGAAGAGGAGAGGTTGACATAGATTAGTAGTTACCATGGAGGATGTTATTAAACAAATAGTGACACTCAAACCAAACAAATCCCCAGGACAAGACGAAGTGTTTGCCAGGGTGCTTAAGGAATGCAAATAGGAGACAGGCGAGCCATTGTCTACCATCTATTTAAATACAAATGGAAATGTTCGTTTGTTCATAATCGCTAATCTCTGAAAGTTCTTCACCGATTGCTTTGAAATTTTCACACAACGTTCCATTTGCATCCGAGTGTTTTTTTTATATACAAACTATATAGATGTCACGTCTGCGACGGAAAAAACATGTTTTTTTTACAAACTCTGTTTATCATGTGAGGGAAATCTTCGAAACCTCTTTACCGATTGCTTTGAAATTTTGACACAACATTGCATTCGAATAGGCGCGTGTTTTTATATACCTACTATATACATGCCTCACCTGTGACAGGAAAAAACATGTTTTTTGAAAAACAGCACTAGCTGTTGGACGTAATAGCAACACACACTGTAATTTCCAAAAGTTCTTCACCTATTCTTTGAAATTTTAACACCACGTTCCATTCGAATACGGGCATGTTTTAATATACCTGCTTTATAGTTGCCACACCTGTGACAGGTAAAAACATGCATTTTTTTTAAACAGCGCCATCTGTTGCACGAAATAGTAACACATGTTATACTAAATATATTACGATTTCATTTCAGTGTTTCAGAATGCATTGACAAATTGAATTTCCAGAGATTTTGAATTATTTTCATTTTGATTTAATTATTTTGAGTGACATTGCATTGGAAATTAACTGTGTTATTAACCATGCCTTTCATTTCTTGAGTGTATGTATAGATGCCACACCTGTGACAGATAGGAACATTTAAAAAAAAACAGAGCCATCTGTTGCACGTAAGAGCATCACATGCTATACTATATATGTTACGATTCCATTTCAGTGTTTCCGATTGCATTGACAAATTGAATTTCCATAGATTTTGATTTAATTTCATTTTGATTTAATTATTTTGTGTGACATTGCTTTGAAATTGAGGTGAGTTGTTAACCATACCTTTCATTTTGTGAGTATAAGTATAGATGTCAAACCTGTGACAGGTAAAAACATGTTTATTTTTAAAAACAGTGCCATCTTTTGCACGTAAGAGCAACACACACTCTGTACTAAAAATGTTACAATTCCATTTCAAGGTTTCTAATTTCATTGATAAATTGAATTTTCATTGATTTTGATTTATTTTCGTTTTGATTTAACTATTTTGTGTGACACTGTGTTGGAATTGAACTGGGTTGTTTACCACACCATTCATTTTGAGTTTAAAAATTATTTTGTATTTTTTCTGTTTTTCATTTCGCTTTATAACTGTTTTTCTTATATTGCAGTGATGGGAACATCAGACCATTTGATGATTGAAATTTTCTGATGGGAACATCAGATCATTTGGGAACACAATAGACGACGGAGTGGGGAATGGTGGAGAGGACGAGGGGACGGGAGTGGGGGATGGTGGGGAGGATGAGGTAACAGGGGTGGGGGGGGGGTAATGGTGGGGAGGATGAGGGGACGTTGGAGTTGGGGATGGTGTGGACGAGGGAACAGATGATTGGAGAATAGTGGGGAGTACAAGGGGACAGGGGAGAGGAGGATGGTGGGGAACACGAGAGGATGGGGAAGGGGGGAATTGTAGGGAGGACGAGGGGATGGGGGAGTGGGAGATGGTGGGGAGGACGAGGGGACGGTGGAGTGGGGAATGGTTAGGAGGATGAGGAGATGGTGGAGTGGGAATGGTTGGGAGGATGAGGGGACGGGGGAGTGGGAAATGGTTAAGAAGACGAGGGAGGAGTGGTTGGGAGGACGAGGTGAACGCGGGAGAGGGAAATGGTGGGGAGTACTGGTAGACAGGTGAAGGTTGCTGTGGCTCAGCAACGCATGTCCACAGCAAATGCGTGGCCGGGTACAGCTAGTATTTAATAAATCATTAGAGACAGGCTGAGTGCCAGAGTCATGGAAGGTTGCTAGTGGTACCAATTTTTTTGAAAGGAGATAAAGAGGAGGAGGAGTTTGAGACTTGTGTCAAACTATCGGCCAATTAGCCTAATATCTATTGTGGGAAAGTTACTTGAATCGATAATTGCAAATACAATTCCTCTTCATCTTGAAAAACATAAATTAATAAATGATTCACAACATGACTATTCATGTTTAACAAATTTGCTATAATTTTATTCTAGCATAGTTGAGGTTGTTGATAGTGGTAAGGTTTATGATGTTGTGTACCTTGACTTTAGCAAAGCTTTTGATACAGTGCTACATGCAATATTGATTAAAAAGAAAGACGCTCATGGTATTGGGGGTGCTATATTAAGTTGGATTCGGGCATCGCTATTGTGATGGAGTCCCACCCCCTATATTTCTTCCTTCCCAGCTTAAAAAGAGTCATATCTCCGTAACCTAAGTATTCTCTGATGTTCAGGGAACATTTTCATGTGTGGGAAAGCGTGGAGCGTGATTAAGCTGGCTGTAAAATGGCCAGCTAAGTTTGATAATGCAAGAGGCTTCCCAGCAAACACAAATCATCTACACAACGTTCGCCTTTCTCTTCCCATAGGTGTGGGAATGATTTGCATTGAGAATGGTGCAAGAGAGCCTTTGAGAAACTTTTACTCAAAAAATCCAAACACAAAGGTTTAATTATAAATTGTTTTTCTACAATTATTTTCTTCCAAATGTAAAACAAATAGTTTTTACATGTTTAAATATAACATTTATGGTGTTTTTTTGTAAAATTCATTAATAAATTGTGAATGATATATATTGGCTGAGTGAAACCTTTAAAATCCATTTAGTTATAATTTGAACAGAAAAAAGTAGTTTTCCAAATTTTCTAAAAATCGCTCTTTTTAACACAATTTGACTCCTTATGCATTCCACTAAACACTATATCATGTTTAAATATATAATTTATGTATTATTCCCTAAAATAATTTATATAAATTATATAAGTTGCTGGAAAGTGGTGTTAAAGAATCTGAAAACTTTTTGTTGTTATAATTGGAATGTTCTTATTAACTATGTCTCAAGTTCACAGTTTATCAAAGAAGAATATTAACATTCGTCAACTCCTAAAATCTTATATGTTATCTTGCTGGTGCAAAATGGGTGAATCTTTAGGAACAGCTATAGTATCTATATATCACAAATGGTGTTTTCCCTAACTCAAACAATGTAGGGTTTATTATTCTACACATATTTCTAATGACTCTTAGATGTTTACATTCTCTGAAGTATAATTGTGAAGGCTGTGTCCATCACTCTCAACACAGATTCTTAAACTCCTCTCTGCAGGTTCAACTATATAATTAGTTTCCATTTTGAATCTCCATGGACATTTGTATCCAAAATGAAACCAATGTGGTTTCCTTCAGCGCCTTCAGCCAGCACATTTGCTCATTCATTTCCACAGATTCCAACATGGTAGGGGATTTACAGCAATTTGTATATTCATATTGTTATATATTAAAAATATGAATGCAGTTCAATATGATAAGACAAATACATGAGTTTATGATAAATTCGTTTTCTGTGATATACCATTGATATGCTCTTTTTTTCTTTAAACGGCAGACTAAACTAAAGTGCTCACATCAACAGATTTGATGTATAAATGGTCAACGCTCAACAGAGTTAGTATAAATGTATTAGTATAAATCTTACTTGTCTCATTGTTAATTCACATTCAATGTCAACTTGTGGTTTTGATGTGGCACGTTTGGCCAAGACACCCCACCCCATTATGCACCCCATACCCATCTTGTGGGCGGTTGTGGAAAGGGTTACAGAGGCACATAATGGGCTCAGGGACTGAACCCCACAATTCATTTAGCTAAGCAAGTTACAATCTTGATGAGCTAGTTACAAAATTCAATAAAGTCATCACATCAACAATGGGCTCGAGATCGACCTCAAGTACAGGTTCTAAATTAACACTTTCCTGGATTTTCGACTTGGAATTACGGGCGTTTTCCCTAACCGCTAGTCGGATCACGACGTAAATTTACGGTGCGGTTTAAAATATTTGTAAAAAATCCAGTTTAAATCCGATTTACTTGGGGTTTGTTTCAAACTCCGCGCCATGAAATTCCTGTTCTCTCGGGTAGGCCGCAAGTCACGTCGGCCTACTGGGTCACGTGACAGGCCCATTGTTTTGTTGTCACGTGGAGCAATCGGATCTCTCTCCCCTCGGCCTCCCCTAGGCTCTCCCCTCGCCCAACCTACACAATGCAGACACAAAGAAAGTTCAGAAAAGAAAACGAGTTCGCAGGGCAGATGGAACAGTAAGACTACAGCAGGTTGTGGTGAACAAACCACAGGCAATTGTTGACTATAATAAGTTCATGAAGGGTGTTGACCACTTTGATCAAATGGTAAAGTATTACCATTTCGCCAGGAAATGTCACAAGTGGACCAAGAAAATAACATTTTATTTCTTGCAAATGGCATTGCAAAACGCTTATGCATTGTACAAGGCCAACACAGATGATCGAAGGAAACTAACTCTGCTCTAGTTCCATGAAGTTGCTATTTGGTCTTTATTGAAATTTGACAAGGCAGAGTGGCCTGCAACAACTACACCATCTCCACATCTAGTTCATGCTCCAGACATAAATCATGACACTGGTCCTGTGTATCCTGCTGCTGACCCGTCAACACCTGGCCCGTCGGGTGTAAGGCGCCCTCTCTTCACGTCTACACCTAGCTGAATCTGATGAAGATAATTCATATTCCACATTAGTGTTTGAAAACAATAGTGAGAGCGACGATTCAGACAGTAGTTTATTGCCAACCCAGAGACAACAGCGACGTGTTGTTATAGCAGAGACTCGCCTGAACTATAAATTGAAACATGAGCTGGTAAAATCCCCAAACGTCGCAGGTGTGAAGTGTGTTCAAAGTCGGGTATCAGGAAGGAAACTGGTATAGCGTGCAAGACATGCGATGTTCCACTTTGCGTCATACCTTGTTACACCACTTATCACAGGAAAAGGGTGTATTGGGTGGACAAGAAATAACCACCTACATCAGCTTCACTCCACCTAGGAACATCTGTTGAGCAACTTCAGGAATCAGTACCTGAAGGAGGTGGAGTGGAGATAAAATGCTCAACTTATTTTACTACAATCGTCTTTGCTTTGGTAAGTACACATAATTGTCTTAGATTGTTTCAGTATTGTAGTCTATTTTCTTAGGAATATTTTGATACCTAAATGAGAACTGTAGCCCGAAAACTAAAGTAAGTATACACGAAACAAG
This sequence comes from Procambarus clarkii, assembly GCF_040958095.1. Taxonomy (NCBI): domain Eukaryota; kingdom Metazoa; phylum Arthropoda; class Malacostraca; order Decapoda; family Cambaridae; genus Procambarus; species Procambarus clarkii. The sequence continues at coordinate 31,823,047 of NC_091200.1, forward strand.
AGAAACTTTTTTTGTGGGTGTTGCGGGTGTGAGTTGGAGTGTCAAGAGCGGGTTCCGGTTGTGTGTTTTCCGTCATCTCTACAGCTGTGAATTCCAAGGAATTGTATTTGATATGCATATGTCTGTGTAGGGAATTTTATTCCGAACACTATACAAAAAAAAACGGTGTGAAACAAGTATAAACTTGAAAAACATGAGCAAAGTAAAAACTTTTGACGCTCACGGGTACAAACACGCGTAAGATTTTATTCCCCGCAAATTTATTTGACGCTGTGTTGGCCAACTCTACCCATGTTCTTATAGAACTTTCTATTGCGAACACATTGCTATAAAAATGAAATACGTAGCTCCAGAAATAATGTCAGGACAGTGAAATAAGTATAAACATTCAAAGCGCTGCATCACACCAGTGTCGTCCCTGCTGAAATCACGGCTAACGCTTCGCCCAGTTCCCACACTCGTGCGGGTCACCCGATACCATAATTAGACATTGATAGGCATATGTCTGGGTGGGGAATTTTATTGTGAGTTCAGTGATATCAAAATGAGCGCTGTAGGATGACTGTGAGGCTGGCAACAAACGAAAGAGTATGAACATTTACTTCCTGTTTGGGTGTCACGGCTAGTCATCTTCGTGTTTATTTACTTCGTGGTGGGATACCAAATGCTTCGGTGACATTTTATGCATATGATCTTGTAGAGAATTTTATTGCCAACGCATTGATAAAAAAATGAAAAACGTAGCTCGAGAATTGAGGTTAGGAGCGTGAAAAGATTATAAACTTTTTTGTGTTTACGCTTGAGCGCCCAGAACGCCGCGCGCACAACCCGCTTGTTTTTCCAGCTAGTGCCGCGCGCACTAAAGTGTGCAGTACACACCATAATGCACCAGTACACACAATAAGGTACCAGTACACACTATAAGGCACCAGTACACGCCATAAGGCACCAGTACACACCATAAGGCACCAGAACACACACCATAAGGCACCAGAACACACCATAAGGCACCAGTACACACCATAAGGCACCAGTACATACCATAAGGCACCAGTACACACCATAAGGCACCAGTACACACCATACGGCACCAGTACACACCATAAGGCACCAGTACACACCATAAGGCACCAGTACACACCAAAAGGTACCAGTACACACCATAAGGTACCAGTACATACCATAAGGCACCAGTACACACCATAAGGCACCAGTACACACCATAAGACACCAGTACAAACCATAAGGCACCAGTACATACCATAAGGCACTAGAACACACCATAAGGCACCAGTACATACCATAAAGCACCAGTACACACCATAAGGCCCAAGTACACACCATAAGGAACCAGTACACACTATAAGGCACCAATATATACCATAAGGCACCAGTACACACCATAAGGCACCATTACACACCATAGGACACCAGTACACACCATAAGGCACCAGTACGCACCATACGGCACCAGAATACACAATAAGGCACCAGTACACACCATAAAGCACCGGTACACACAATAAAGCCCCAGTACACACCATAAGGAACCAGTACACACCATAAGGCACCAGTATACACAATAAGGTACAAGTACACACCATAAGGCACCAGTACACACCATAATGCACCAGTACACACAATTTATTGTGAGTTCAGTGATATCAAAATGAGCGCTGTAGGATGACTGTGAGGCTGGCAACAAACGAAAGAGTATGAACATTTACTTCCTGTTTGGGTGTCACGGCGAGTCATCTTTTTTTTTTTTTTTTTTTTTTTTTTTTTTTGAGATATATACAAGAGTTGTTACATTCTTGTACAGCCACTAGTACGCGTAGCGTTTCGGGCAAGTCCTTAATCCTAAGGGTCCCTGGAATACGATTCCCTGCCGCGAAGAATCGTTTTTTCATCCAAGTACACATTTTACTGTTGTGTTAAACAGAGGCTACAGTTAAGGAATTGCGCCTAGTAAATCCTCCCCGGTCAGGATACGAGCCCATGACTTAGCGCTCGCGGAACGCCAGGCGAGTGTCGTACCACTACACCACGGAGACTGCGATCTTCGTGTTTATTTACTTCGTGGTGGGATACCAAATGGTTCGGTGACATTTTATGCATATGATCTTGTAGAGAATTTTATTGCCAACGCATTGATACCAAAATGAAAAACGTAGCTCGAGAATTGAGGTTAGGAGCGTGAAAAGATTATAAACTTTTTTGTGTTTACGCTTGAGCGCCCAGAACGCCGCGCGCAAAACCCGCTTGTTTTTCCAGCTAGTGCCGCGCGCACTAAAGTGTGCAGTACACACCATAATGCACCAGTACACACAATAAGGTACCAGTACACACTATAAGGCACCAGTACACGCCATAAGGCACCAGTACACACCATAAGGCACCAGAACACACACCATAAGGCACCAGAACACACCATAAGGCACCAGTACACACCATAAGGCACCAGTACATACCATAAGGCACCAGTACACACCATAAGGCACCAGTACACACCATACGCAACCAGTACACACCATAAGGCACCAGTACACACCATAAGGCACCAGTACACACCATAAGGCACCAGTACACACCATAAGACACCAGTACAAACCATAAGGCACCAGTACACACCATAAGGCACCAGTACACACCATACGGCACCAGTACACACCATAAGGTACCAGTACATACCATAAGGCACCAGTACACACCATAAGGCACCAGTACACACCATAAGACACCAGTACAAACCATAAGGCACCAGTACATACCATAAGGCACTAGAACACACCATAAGGCACCAGTACATACCATAAAGCACCAGTACACACCATAAGGCCCAAGTACACACCATAAGGAACCAGTACACACTATAAGGCACCAGTATATACCATAAGGCACCAGTACACACCATAAGGCACCATTACACACCATAAGACACCAGTACACACCATAAGGCACCAGTACGCACCATACGGCACCAGAATACACCATAAGGCACCAGTACACACCATAAAGCACCAGTACACACAATAAAGCCCCAGTACACACCATAAGGAACCAGTACACACTATAAGGCACCAGTATACACAATAAGGTACAAGTACACACCATAAGGCACCAGTACACACCATAATGCACCAGTACACACAATTTATTGTGAGTTCAGTGATATCAAAATGAGCGCTGTAGGATGACTGTGAGGCTGGCAACAAACGAAAGAGTATGAACATTTACTTCCTGTTTGGGTGTCACGGCGAGTCATCTTCGTGTTTATTTACTTCGTGGTGGGATACCAAATGCTTCGGTGACATTTTATGCATATGATCTTGTAGAGAATTTTATTGCCAACGCATTGATACCAAAATGAAAAACGTAGCTCGAGAATTGAGGTTAGGAGCGTGAAAAGATTATAAACTTTTTTGTGTTTACGCTTGAGCGCCCAGAATGCCGCGCGCACAACCCGCTTGTTTTTCCAGCTAGTGCCGCGCGCACTAAAGTGTGCAGTACACACCATAATGCACCAGTACACACAATAAGGTACCAGTACACACTATAAGGCACCAGTACACGCCATAAGGCACCAGTACACACCATAAGGCACCAGAACACACACCATAAGGCCCCAGAACACACCATAAGGCACCAGTACACACCATAAGGCACCAGTACATACCATAAGGCACCAGTACACACCATAAGGCACCAGTACACACCATACGGCACCAGTACACACCATAAGGCACCAGTACACACCATAAGGCACCAGTACACACCAAAAGGTACCAGTACACACCATAAGGTACCAGTACATACTATAAGGCACCAGTACACACCATAAGGCACCAGTACACACCATAAGACACCAGTACAAACCATAAGGCACCAGTACATACCATAAGGCACTAGAACACACCATAAGGCACCAGTACACACCATAAAGCACCAGTACACACCATAAGGCCCAAGTACACACCATAAGGAACCAGTACACACTATAAGGCACCAGTATATACCATAAGGCACCAGTACACACCATAAGGCACCATTACACGCCATAAGACACCAGTACACACCATAAGGCACCAGTACGCACCATACGGCACCAGAATACACAATAAGGCACCAGTACACACCATAAAGCACCAGTACACACAATAAAGCCCCAGTACACACCATAAGGAACCAGTACACACCATAAGGCACCAGTATACACAATAAGGTACAAGTACACACCATAAGGCACCAGTACACACCATAATGCACCAGTACACACAATTTATTGTGAGTTCAGTGATATCAAAATGAGCGCTGTAGGATGACTGTGAGGCTGGCAACAAACGAAAGAGTATGAACATTTACTTCCTGTTTGGGTGTCACGGCGAGTCATCTTCGTGTTTATTTACTTCGTGGTGGGATACCAAATGCTTCGGTGACATTTTATGCATATGATCTTGTAGAGAATTTTATTGCCAACGCATTGATACCAAAATGAAAAACGTAGCTCGAGAATTGAGGTTTGGAGCGTGAAAAAGATTATAAACTTTTTTGTGTTTACGCTTGAGCGCCCAGAACGCCGCGCGCACAACCAGCTTGTTTTTCCAGCTAGTGCCGTGCGCATTAAAGTGTGCAGTACACACCATAATGCACCAGTACACACAATAAGGTACCAGTACACACTATAAGGCACCAGTACACGCCATAAGGCACCAGTACACACCATAAGGCACCAGAACACACACCATAAGGCACCAGAACACACCATAAGGCACCAGTACACACCATAAGGCACCAGTACATACCATAAGGCACCAGTACACACCATAAGGCACCAGTACACACCATACGGCACCAGTACACACCATAAGGCACCAGTACACACCATAAGGCGCCAGTACTCACCAAAAGGTACCAGTACACACCATAAGGTACCAGTACATACCATAAGGCACCAGTACACACCATAAGGCACCAGTACACACCATAAGACACCAGTACAAACCATAAGGCACCAGTACATACCATAAGGCACTAGAACACACCATAAGGCACCAGTACACACCATAAAGCACCAGTACACACCATAAGGCCCAAGTACACACCATAAGGAACCAGTACACACTACAAGGCACCAGTATATACCATAAGGCACCAGTACACACCATAAGGCACCATTACACACCATAAGACACCAGTACACACCATAAGGCACCAGTACGCACCATACGGCACCAGAACACACCATAAGGCACCAGTACACTCCATAAAGCACCAGTACACACAATAAAGCCCCAGTACACACCATAAGGAACCAGTACACACCATAAGGCACCAGTATACACAATAAGGTACAAGTACACACCATAAGGCACCAGTACACACCATAATGCACCAGTAAGCACTATAAGGCACCAGTACACGCCATAAGGCACCAGTACACACCATAAGGCACCAGTACACACCATAATGCACCAGTACACATCATATGGCACCAGTACACACCATAAGGCACCAGAACACACACCATAAGGCACCAGTACACACCATAATGCACCAGTACACACCATAATGCACCAGTACACACCATAATGCACCAGTACACACTATAAGGCACCAGTACACAATAAGGCACCAGTACACACAATAATGCACCAGTACACACTGTAAGGCACCAGTACACTCCATACGGCACCAGTACACACCTTAAGGCACTAGAACACACCATAAGGCACCAGTACACACCATAAAGCACCAGTATACACCATAAGGCCCCAGTACACACCATAAGGTACGAGTACACACTATAAGGCACCAGTACACACCTACAGGTATTTGTTTCTGGTGTGGTGCTCATGGGATCTGTTACAGCCTTCTAGGAAGCTTTTAGGGTCAGGATTGACATTACAGTGCAGCGTTTTATATATATAAAATACACATGAGAGTATGTGCAGGGACTTAATATCTAACATATTCAGAGATTTGAGTAAGGGGTCCATATATACTGCCTGGTTGCCTGAAATGCTATATGCCTACTATATTGGCTTTAGGTATTGTATGCACTAGCTCTATCTATAAATCCAACATTATGTTTGTAAATCAACTATGTATGTACTTTCCTGAATAAAATTGACTTTACACTTATATTCTCTGTGGATTTGTTATCCCCTATCGTTTGGGAGAAAAAAAATGACTAATACGTTCGGCGAATGACTTTGACTTCAACTTCACTTTGACTTCGTTCATGTCATCGTATTTTCCGTAATATATAAAGGTTATGACAATGCAATTATATTATTGTGTGCAAATAAGTTGGAAATTTCATGTACCCTAAAAATAGTAAAATAAAGAATAAGAATAATTAAATAATTGTTGTAGTAAATTGTCACACGTTCATCATACGCAAACGAACACACAGTGTGGAGCGTCAGTAGACCAAGGTCCGCGCCATTTTAAAACACGGCTTCGAATATAAGTAATGTTTTTCTCGTACTAACACTGTGTTATGCAATAGATTAGGTCTTGAATTCACAAATTTAGTTGTTACATCTGACAGAGTATGTTAGACGGTGTAATGCTGGTCCATGTTGACGTATTTGTGGGCTTGGTTGGTTTACATGTGATGGCACACAATATCGGCACCCAACAACATGCTGTTGAAGTTGGAATGCATGGCATAGGCTCCTCACACAATGTTCTTTATGTGGTCCTCAGGTGATAGTTTTCTATTTAGAACCACCCCTAGATCTCTTTCTTTATCAGAATTCCTTAAAGATTTCTCACATGGTTTTCCTAATGATAGATTGTGGGCTGTAAGGGACAGGTGGGATGTATGGATTAGTTGATAATAGTTCCAGTCCACCTGTAGACAGGGATCTCACATCAGCTTGTATATTATGCAAGGATAAGATTTGATAAATTCAGTTATTTGACTGAACACTGGCTCTGTTTAAATCAGAGATTTAAACATACATAGTCTAACCTAGCTCCATAACTAACTGCCATTAGCCGGCTCTGTTTAAATCAGAGATTTAAACATACATAGTCTAACCTAGCTCCATAACTAACAGCCATTAGCCATCCATGCACAGCCATCAGCCGGGCCATAGACCGGCTAATTTGCTTTTTTCCCAAGCCGGTCTATGGCCCGTGTTTTTTTTCGATGCCTCAGTGGCCCATGCACAGGTCCGTTCAAGGGGATTAAATAGCCGGTCTATGGCCCCTGGGTTTTACAAATTTTTTTTTCCCAAGCCGGTATATGGCCCGTGTTTTTTTTCGATGCCTCAGTGGTCCATGCACATGTCCGTTCAAGGGGATTAAATAGCCGGTCTATGGCCCCTGGGTTTTACGAACTTTTTTTTCCCAAGCCGGTCTATGGCCCGTGTTTTTTTTCGATGCCTCAGTGGTCCATGCACAGGTCCGTTCAAGGGGATTAAATAGCCGTTCTATGGCCCCAGGGTTTTCTCAAATTTTCTTTCATAGCCGGTCTATGGCCCCTGGGTTTTACAAACTTTTTTTTCCCAAGCCGGTCTATGGCCCCTGGGTTTTACGAACTTTTTTTCCCAAGCCGGTCTATGGCCCCTGGGTTTTACGAACTTTTTTTTCCCAAGCCGGTCTATGGCCCCTGGGTTTTACGAACTTTTTTTTCCCAAGCCGGTCTATGGCCCGTGTTTTTTTTCGATGCCTCAGTGGTCCATGCACATGTCCTTATCACATGTATCAAAGTCCTTATCACATAGCACATGTATCAAACCTTATTACAGGTAAAACCAGTAGGCAGTCTACTGTATTTTATCAAACCCTTATTAGAATAATAGATCTCGTAATAATTTTGCAAAAATAGTGGCATTTACTATTTTAAAAAGCTCGGGTGCAGGGGGGGGGGGTTCTGTAAAAGCCTGGTTTGTGCCTCGGAGAGGCTATGGGATCCAGTAAGATCGTCCTTCCTTTCCTCCCTAGAATCTGGATGTAGCAGGTGCTCAATTGTCAAAAGTGAAAAATTGGGTTTGTGTTCCGAATGCACCATATCTGTAAATTTTTTAATAATCTTTTAAAAATAGTAAATGCCACTATTTTTGCAAAATTATTACGAGATCTATTATTCTAATAAGGGTTTGATAAAATACAGTAGACTGCCTACTGGTTTTACCTGTAATAAGGTTTGATACAGATGATTATGATTATGGTTTTGGCCTCCACCACCCTCTCACCTAACTTGTTCCAACCGTGTCTACCACGCTGCTTGCAAAAGTTAATTTTCTAATATTTCTGTGGCATCTTTGTTTGGTTACCTTTTACAATATCTTCTTTTTATTCAACCATCTAGTTTTGGCATTTTATGCCTCTAACCTGGGAGCCACTTATTGGCATGTCTATACCTTTTCCAGTTGATGTGATTCTTTAGATATGGGCACCATATCTCCAGGTGTTCTTCACATTTAGCTTTAATTATTTTTTCCAATATTTTCACTTACTCTTGTAATACAGGGTTCGAGGTTCCCTATAGTGTCCTTTATTGAAATAGAGTTTAACAACAATTTCAATGTCCCTATTTTCTTTTAGATTATATCTCAACATATAATTAATGTCCAACAGGACATGATTACTCTTTCCAATGGGAGGATGGTATTGAATATTTGATCTAGTACTGATGGAATAATTTATATAATAATCACTAGAAATTATTTTGATAAGAATTTGAATTTATGCATGTCTTTGTTTTGGCATGCCTCTATTTCCACATGTTACATTTTTGCATGTCTCCAATTCTGGAAGTGTTCACTTTTGCATCTGCCTGACAAGGATGTTATATGCACCAGCTTTAATTATCACACATTGTATATAATGAATGACTTATTTTTAGAATTTTAATACATATTGCATCTGTCAATACATTATTAACAATAATATAGGTAATATGGTAGTCTAATGTAGAAATTTGACACTCTTTAACAGAATGTACGAGTATAAGCGAAAAAAGCGACTCCAATACAACAACAGATGGATGCAAGTATCAAGAAGGCTAAAACGTATACACAAAATGCATCCAAATACAGCTGTACACACTAGTAAACCCATTAACCTTACTGAGGCAGCATCAAGTTCAGAGATTGAGTCGTCAGACAATGACATTAGTTCTTTTGAAGCCGAGTCAAATCAAGAGTATGGATTAGGCTCTGAAATTGATGATTTACACATGAATCTTACTGATATTCATGATGTATTATCTAATTCTCAAAGTGAGGAGGAGAATGATGACCATGATAATCATCATTCAGTGGTTTACCCACAGAATTTATTAATTCAGTGGGTAAACAAGAATGGTGTTACACACAATGCTGTTGATGAATTATTAAAAATTTTGAGGCAAATGGGAATTGACTACTTACCAAAAACAGCTCGGACACCAATCAGTTCTGAAAGGTACATAGAAACTCAGCAAAAATCTGGAATGAAATATGTCTACTTTGGGTTAAAAGAGGAACTGTTAAAAAACATAAGTAGATATCCAAAAGCAGCTATAAAAGGACTGAGACAATTATTATTGTCATGTAACATTGATGGCCTTCCTATATTTAGAAGCAAAAATGATGCTTTGTGGCCAGTTCTCTGTGCAGTAATGAATATTAAACCTTTGAAAGTCTTTCCAGTTGTCCTCATGTATGGACGTTCTAAGCCAAGTGATTTAAATTTCTTATATGATTTTATATCTGATATGGATGACCTTTTGTTGCATGGGATTCAGTATGGTAACAGAACTATCAACATAAAATTACAATGTGTAATTTGTGATGCACCTGGAAGGCTATGGTGAAGTCCATAAAACTGTTTTCAGGTTATTATGGCTGTGACAAATGTGAACAGAAAGGTACTTGGATGGGGAAAATGACATATCCAGAAGTAACAAATTTAACCATTAGAACAGACACACGCTTCCGTAATCAATCTAACTCGCAATATCATCATGGTAAATCACCATTCTGTGACTTGAACATAGACTTAATTGCAGCGTTTCCCATTGACTATATGCACCAGGTGTGCCTTGGTGTTATGAAGCGACTTCTTGTCACCTGGATACGGAAAAACACATTTAAATTATGTAGCCGCCAGATTTCTGAAATTAGTGCTAGATTGGTGAGCATAAAAGATTTTGTGCCCAATATTTTTGCACGTAAACCACGAGGTTTGGAAGAAATTGACAGATGGAAGGCAACTGAATACAGACAGTTTCTTCTCTACACAGGAAAGCTTGTATTGAAAGGTATTCTACCCCAAGAGATGTATGATCATTTCCTTACTCTCAGTGTTGGTATTAGTTTTCTTGTTTCGCCCACATGTATGTCCTTAAAATACGGCAAATATGCTCATGACCTTTTGCTGAATTTTGTATCAAGGTGTGGTGATCTGTATGGGAAAGATTTTCTAGTCTACAATGTTCACAGTTTGATTCACCTAACAGCAGATGCTGAGGAACATGGTACTCTTGACAGTTGTTCAGCTTTTCCATTTGAAAATTATTTGCATCAGCTGAAAAAGATGGTCAGATCAAGTAAAAATCCAATTGTCCAAATTACAAAAAGAATAAAGGAGGCTGAAAATACCATGATTTATAAAACATCTCCAGATAATAAAATTTCTCATAAATTTCCTAACAATGTATATTCGTTACCTGGATATAATTGCTGTGAAGTGTTAAGGACTGTACACAGCCGAAGAAGTGAAGAAAATTACTTCATTGTTAGGGTATATCCTTTTCAAAGCCCAATATTTACTAGTCCTTGTGATTCAAGAATATTTGGGGCCTTCAATGTTAATCCACGTAAGGACTTTTTAAAAAAAGTGTATAGTATTAACACATCAACAAGAGGAATGTTAATCAAGAAAACAGAAAGTACTTATATCTTCTTGTCAATACTACATGATTTATGACTAGTAAGTTTCTTGTGATTATTATTTTTGATTCTTGGGCAAGCTGTAGGAATACTCTTTGCTTACATTGCAAACTTTTAACTTTAGTAAAAAGTATTGTTCACCATCATAACATATTAGAATTAAGGTTAACATTGTTGTTTAGTACTACTATATAAAATTAGTGACTGCTTATTTTCTTAGACACTGATAATGTGCTGCAGAAAATGTCCCTAATCAGTTTAAATTTGTAGATGGCTGAATCTGAAAATAAATACATCGTTGTGGAAGATGAAGAAGGAGAATTGTCAATCATCCATATCAAATGGATGTTTAGTGCATCTGATGTAAGTCAATATATATATATATTGTTTATTTGCAAAATTAAAACATTAGTATTTAAAATATGTGTATATGATATATGTTGATAGATTTAGAGATATATATGTATATAATATATGAAATACAGTGGGGCCTCGATTTATGAGACATACATTTACATATACATATATTTACAAATATATGTCCCCTTTCCAGGGATCAAACGTGGGCTGTTGGCCACGTGAAAACCAATCATCGAAAGCCAAAAGAGGAGAAATACCCGACCCATCAAAATGGAGACGTTTCAACATCAGCAAGATTTATTCCATTGATAGTAATTAAATACAAGCATTGATTCATATGGTTTATATAAAAAATTTCTCAATGTTTTGATGTTATACAAAGTTTCGTAATAATGAATTATATATACTCTAATTTTTATTATAGGTACTTGGGAACTTGCCCTAAAACACCTTAAAAAGGCAGAAGAAACGTCAAATATGGAAAGTGACACAGACACAAGTTATCACCATAGGGCAGCAAAATACAGAAGAATACCAAATGATGTGGATGGAGGTATGTAGGAATGAATGTTTAGAGTTATTCAAAATAATTGTTAAAAAAATGAAACATGATTGGCTCAATGGAACAAATAATCTTATTTACTAGGTAATATATTTTGCTAGGTAATATATCAAAATATAAATATATAGATATATGTTAATAGCTTTTCTGAATGCATTAAACGTTTTTGTTTCAGACAGTGAAGATTCACCACCAATAAAAGTAACTGTTTCCATGCCCCGAAAGACTGCCGAGTGTAAGCTGACTCTAGATGAACATCAAAATAATATGATACAGGAATCAGGTAATTTAATTTATTTGAAAACATTTTATTTCTTTTTGTATGATGGTTTTCTTTTTAACAGAACAAGACAGAACTGATCAGAACTGGACAGAACTATTTTGTATTTAAAACTATTTTGTAAATATTTTCTATACAATGCTAATACGCTTCCACCCCTGACAGAATCTTGTGGGACCAGCAAGTCTATCTACAGGCCCAGTAAAATACCTTCCCCTCAAACTCCTAGACAAAACAGAACTGGTAAGCTTTAAGTAACTGGAGAAACATTTACATACACAGATAGTAACGTACTTGTGTATGATTTTAATGTAATATATTTTTACCAGCCTTCAGGGTGATGGAAACACTTTAAATGGTGTCGCTCCATTGTATGAAACAATTTTTTAATGCATTCATAAAAGCTATAAGCTAATGTAATAATTCAATAATTACTATTTGTAGTTTTATGTATTTAAAACTGTTTTGTAAATATTTTCTATACAATGCTAATACGCTTCCACCCCTGACAGAATCTTGTGGGACCAGCAAGTCTATCTACAGGCCCAGTAAAATACCTTCCCCTCAAACTCCAAGACAAGACAGAACTGAAAGCTCTCCTTTCGAAAAATCTAGTAAGTACCGATTTATTATGTGTTGATTCTTTATTTTTTGTTATACATACAAGAAAATACATTGAGGGAGAGTACAGACTTGAAATTTTACATTCTTGTAAAGCAACTAAGTAGATGATGGTAGTATCATCAAACAATACAGGTTTAATCATGTTAGAGACATAAAGCAGATCATTGATGTATATAACAAATAGGAGGGGGTCTAAGGATGCTGCCCTGTGTCACCCCTATCATAGAATGGGAGAGGTTACATAATTGAAGGCTACATGACAGTAGCCCATTTGACAGTGACCTGACACCAATGTGTCTGTCACTAAAATAGGATCCACTAAGGATCAATACATATATCATATATATGCAACACTAAATGCTTGTTCTAGTAAGCCTTTTTTTTTTTTTCCAGTAACAGAAAAAATGGAATACATAATGAAGGAATTATCAAAATTGACATTTTTATCAGGGGATATCCTGAATATTGTCAAAATGACGGAAACCCATATGTCAAAAACACATGGAGATATACCAATCCTGGAAGACATTCTTCCATCCCCACTTGAAACTGTTGAACAGGTGGAAAGTCTGTCACACGAGCTAAAAGTTAACAGTGAATATAAAAAGAGTATGGTAAGTGTTGCTTAATTCTTTTAGCCTGAGTATGGTAAGTGTTGCTTAATTCTTTTAGCCTGAGTATGGTAAGTGTTGCTTAATTTTTTTAGCCTTGTACATATGTCTTTTGATTAGTTTTTTTGCGGATGAAGGAAGGTGGGGTGGCACATAATTGATTGTTCAGTGTTATGTTTAAGGTACAAATAAAACAAAAGCAAAAGTTACTCAAATTCGTTGATTTTTGTAATAGTTAAGAAGGAAAATATTTTAATGCTATTTATTTAATACAGTTGGAAATTAGAAAATCTAATGTTGAGATTGAAAGATATATATTATTCTCTATTACCTTACAGCTTATGCATTATTTTAACAGGTCCAGACGCTGTCTCAAATGGGTGGTGCAAGCTGTGGAGACACAGTGAGACGAATGATGAGGAGGATAGGGACCTATGGGGTCTGGTCTCAGTATTCACTCGTTGGGCGCAAGAGGAAACGTGTCTTCAAAACCTTGGACGTTCTGGTACTAGTACCTGAGTGAAGCTCCTAGGACAGGCCCCCATTAATATGTGACGGAAAAGTGTTGGAGTGTAGATGTTCGGCAGTCCTCCAATGGCAGGTGTCAAAGCCTGGTCACACTTACAAAAAAAAGACTGCTTGCCTGTTGTCTGTGGTAAGTTAGAAGGAAGAACACGTAAAACACAAAGTATGAACAATGAAACTTTTATATATTTACTTTAAACATAAATGAAAATAAAGACAAATCTTGGGGAATGAAAATTCAATTAAATAACAAAGATAAATGCAAAAACAATGTGAGACACAAGTATAAAGGTAAAATGGTGCTGAGAATATCGGCAATGGCTGAGACCTCCCTTCGTATACAAGCTTGTGAGCTTAGTATGCCAGAGAGAGATGTCAACTCTAAGAGCACAAAGAATACTCTGAAGTTGATAGCTCGTCAGGGCTCCGACGTCGATTCAGGTAGATGGCGCGGAGGTGCAGTGTGCAGGTGCGCGGTCGGCGAGTCACCAATAAGGAGCAGGCAGGCTGGAATCGGTAGTTTGCTGGTTGACGACAAGCTGTCGTGGAGGGTGTGTGGAGTAGGGGGATCTTGGGTACGTTTTGCCTCCTGGTCAAAACGTTTTGTGCTACCGGTGACTTATCTTGAATGTAGCATCTTATACTTGTTAACTGGACGTAACTTGAGGTAGGGAAGGGCAGGCTCAATCTCTCTGGAAAGAGATTATCGTCACAATATATATATATATATATATATATATATATATATATATATATATATAAATTAGTATATTTTGGTAGCAGTCTTTCCTGTAGACATATATTATTAAATATGACAGAAAAAGTAAGATTAATAATTTTAACACGAATTTTCTCAATCTTTCGTACATTTCTTTTCACTGTTGGAGGTAAATCAAAAATCAATTCTCCAAAATTCATTTTTATTTCTAGTCTGACGCGACACGGGCGCGTTTCGTAAAACTTATTACATTTTCAAAGACTTAAGTTCACAAATACACAACTGAATAGAACTTACGCATCTCCGATTTTATATCTACATTTGAGTGAGGTGGAAGGGGTGATGTGGCATTAACACAAGACAGAACAAGAGGTGGCATTAATAGGGTATTAATTTCATCAACACAAGACAGAACAAGAGGTGGCATTAATAGGGTATTAATTTCATCAACGCAAGACAGAACACGAAACAATGGGTATTGAATAGAAGTGTTTATAGAAAGCCTATTGGTCCTTATTTCTTGATGCTTCTATATTGGAGCGGAGTCTTGAGGTGGGTAGAATATAGTTGTGCAATAATTGGCTGTTGATTGCTGGTGTTGACTTCTTGATGTGTAGTGCCTCGCAAACGTCAAGCCGCCTGCTATCGCTGTATCTATCGATGATTTCTGTGTTGTTTACTAGGATTTCTCTGGCGATGGTTTGGTTGTGGGAAGAGACAAGGTAGGTTTGGTTGTCTCTTCCCACAACCAAACCATCGCCAGAGAAATCCATTGCTACTCCGTCTATTTGTAAATACATGTCTCCTTGTGGACTGACCAGTCGACACAACCATAGGAATGATACTGGACAGAGTATACAGAGACGAGAGCACCCCCAAATTAGACATACCTGAGCCACACTTGAAAAGTCTTCTCGAAGCATGTACAAAGGAAGCCCCTTTCATCAGTCCACAAGGAGACATGTATTTACAAATAGACGGAGTAGCAATGGGCTCCCCCTTAGGAGTTTTATTTGCTAATTTTTATATGGGAACCATCGAAGATAGGGTCTTCAGTAGCAGACAAAAACCAACTGTATACTGCCGTTATGTAGATGACATATTCGTAATAGTAAAAGACTCAGATGAACTAATTGACCTAAAAAGACACCTAGAGAGAGAGTCAGTACTCCGATTTACACATGAAAATAGTGAAAATAACAGTCTGTCATTCTTGGATGTACTAATATCAAAAACAGGAACCTCTTTAAGCACCAACGTATATACCAAGCCCACCAACATAGGATTATGCCTGAACGGTAGAAGTGAGTGCCCCCAAAGATACAAAGCCAGTGTTCTCAATGCTTATATTCGTCGAGCGCTTACCCACTGCTCTGAATGGAGCACCGTGAGTAGAGAGTTTGAAAGAGTAACTCAGGTATTGGTGAACAACGGATATAGCAACGCGGAAATAAACGCTGCTATAAGAAGACACTTGGACCGTTGGTATAATTCAGAACCTAGAACAGAAACCACAACACCCCCAATAAAATTATATTACAAATCAACCATGCACAGTGAACATATAAAAGAGGAAAGAATAATGAAAGAAATAATCCGTAAAGGAGTAAAAAGCACTACTCCTAACCAAAACATAAACCTGATAATATTCTACAAAACCAAGAAGACTTCCAAACTCCTTATCAAAAACAGCCCGAAGCCGACGGAGAACCCTCTACAGCAGTCAAGCGTTGTATACATGTACACTTGCCCCCACGAAGGATGTAACCTTCAATGTAAGTACATAGGTATGACGTCGACCAAGCTGACGAGGCGTTTGACATGCCATCTTCAATCTGGTGCCCCTAGGAATCACATGAGAAAAGCCCATGACATTACTCTAACAAGAGAAATGTTGAACAAGAATACTTGCATAATAGACAAAACCCAAGATTCAAGAAGATTACAAATTCTTGAGGCAATTCACATAAGAATAGAGCGACCTACCATGAACACCCAAATCACGGAACTATTTACTCTACCCACCATGAGAGTAAGGACAAGACAAGAACATATCGATGCCAACACAGAAGACAATGTCCAACATAACAGGCCAATCACACTGGATTAATCTTTGTGTTTAGATAGGAGATGCCTCGTATGGGCCAATAAGCCTTCTGCAGCCTCTATGTTTCACCTCACATTTATCCCTTATGTATCCCCCCATGTTTTTCACCTTCATTGTATTACCACCTGACCTAATGCGGGTATAAAATCAACTAGTATTGTAAGATCTGTTCACTTGAGAATGAACCATGGAGGTTCGAAACGTCGTGCAAATTATACAAATAAGTGTAATACACTCTATAGTAAATCACTTCTTTTCTTCACCTTAAAAGTACGAAAATGAGTTTTGGAGAACTCCTATTTCAATTAAGCCCTGATGCTAAGAAAATAGTTAGAGGGATAGAAGCCCTAAACCAGAAAATAATAAATACAGAATATGCGGTCATATTCAATGAAATATATATATATATATATATATATATATATATATATATATATATATATATATATATATATATATATATATATATATATATATATATATATATATATATATATATATATGTCGTACCTAATAGCCAGAACTCACTTCTCAGCCTACTATTCAAGGCCCGATTTGCCTAATAAGCCAAGTTTTCATGAATTAATGTTTTTTCGTCTACCTAACCTACCTAACCTAACCTAACCTAGCTTTTTTTGGCTACCTAACCTAACCTTACCTATAAATATAGGTTAGGTTAAGTTAGGTAGGGTTGGTTAGGTTCGGTCATATATCTACGTTAATTTTAACTCCAATAAAAAAAAATTGACCTCATACATAGAGAAAAGGGTTGCTTTATCATTTCATAAGAAAAAAATTATAGTAAATATAATAATTCAGGAAAACTTGGCTTATTAGGCAAATCGGGCCTTGAATAGTAGGCTGAGAAGTGAGTTCTGGCTACTAGGTACGACATATATATATATATATATATATATATATATATATATATATATATATATATATATATATATATATATATATATATATATATATATATATATATATATATATATATATATGTCGTTTCCTTGAATACTGTGTTGTTGGTGACGTGGTCTCTCCATGTAATGTCAAGGATGCGTCTCAAGTTCCGCATGTGGAAGGTATTGAGCCGTCTCTCCTGGCGCGTTCAGGGGTTCGTATCAGGTGAGTGTCTTACCACTACACCACGGAGACTGGCAAAACATTAAGTGAGCTGGACTACTGGCACAGGTTGAGTAGAGTCACCTGAGATCTAAGTCAACGGCTGATTATTTATTCTAGACCAGATTTCTGTGACTACTATTTGGAGCTCCGTGAGATCTATCTTCTTTCATCGAACCTCCGTGCCATGGAGCTCAAGGTAGGATGAATTTCGTTTACACATTTTTTCCAGTGCATTATAGCCTTCGGGATAACTTGAGCAGTCACATTAGGTGTAACTTAAATAAACTGATCTAGTAGCTGCACAGGTAAACAAACACATGTACACCTTATCAGATGTCCATCTTCTGTAGGAAAATTTCCTATAGAGTCTAGATCCTACTATTTATGGACTGACTCCAGTCCATCATCAATTATATGACTGATTTCTTAGAGTGATTGTTCTTGGCTCAGTCATGCTTCTATGACAGTTTCAGAATATTTCTGCTCAACATGAGCTGTTGCCCTAAAGCGTAACACTGGCCGGGACATTAACTTCCCTCCTGTAGACTCTAACAAGTACATTTCTAATCTTTGTTTCCCCCAAGATAAATGAATTGTTTTAATTAGCACCCGTAAGGATGCCAGTATCCGTTATGTATATGGAATTTATCTGGTGGTCTGCTAAGATAAGCCCCATTTTGTTTATTGAATCTTGCTGTGGCTCCAAGACCAGTCACTTGTAGGACTGTCGGCATTGATTCCACAACAAATACATACAATGGTCTTATACATTTCCCTAGAGGAACTAGAAGTTTTACTACCTTGTGTTCTTGGTGCCCTGTTATAATTTTATGATCCAACGTAAGGCTCGTGGTGTAGAACATTCCCCTAAGTGAACCTCCTGGCCTCAAATCAATAAGTTCAAAATGTCTAGGGTTGAGTGACAGTCTAAGTAAAATCCACACTCTTACTGGGTCGAAATCACTACATGACACTTTATATACACAATATTTACATAGCCGCAACAAAGGACATTTAATCACGAAGTTAGCAAGGTACAAGTCACATCAATTAGTTGTCACTAAGCAAATATGATTTATGAAAATGGAGTACACTAGATAGCGTGGGACAGGCTGCTAAGTTGTTGACAAGGTGGTTGATAACGTTACTTGTCCAGAGTTGCGGCCTTGATTTACATTACAATTCTGCTTTGGTTGAGCCTCACTCCAGGAATGTCGAAGAGATATTTGTTTCTGATGTGATGACTGTGAGCTCTATTTCAGCCTTCTAAGAAGAGCTTAAGGTGAGGATTGGCATTGCATTTCAGAGTTTTTATGGATATAGAAAACACTGTGAGAATGTGTTTCTGGATTTTTAATTAACATGTTCAAGGATATCGGTAAGAGAGCAAAGTGGTGTCTGGGACTGGAATTTTGTGATTGTCCTAATTGCTGATTTTTTGTTCAGTAATTAGAGGTAGGAGGTAATTAAGGGTGGTGGACCCTCAGGCATAGATACTGTGAGATTATCCCTTTTCTGTGGTGAATAGGTTACAAGAAACCTCAGTCAGAAAGGACTGAACTAGCATCAAACAAATGCTGAGGGCAGATTATACTTTAATGTTATCTTGAGATGATTTCGGGGCTTTAGTGTCCCCGCGGCCCGGTCCTCGACCAGGCCTCCACCCCCAGGAAGCAGCCCGTGACAGCTGACTAACACCCGGGTACCTATTTTACTGCTAGGTAACAGGGGCATTCAAGGTGAAAGAAACTTTGCCCATCTGTTTCTGCCTCGTGCGGGAATCGAACCCGCGCCACAGAATTACGAGTCCTGCGCGCTATCCACCAGGCTACGAGACCCCGGGAAGACTGACTGAATGACTGACTAGGGATGCATAGAGCAGCTGCAGGAGTCCAAATCCTTGGCACTTCTTATCCACTGGGTCATGGAGCTTCTAGGGGCCTCAGAGGGAGGTCATCAGAGTAGCTCGAATGGTCCTCACAACAAAATTAGAATTTATATTTGATGTGTATGGCCATGAACGCAGTTCGAATCCAAGTAATCCAGGCAACATAAAATGGATCACGGTAGTATCACAAATAATGCAAACAATGGCAAAGTCAATACTGGGTGCAAGGGTCTGAAGGTGTGAACGTATAGGCACTTGTACTTAACAATTAGTTATTCATAAAACTTGATGCTAACGGTATATGGCAAGAATAATCTGACGTTACGTTAATGTCGGACGTGGTTCTTGACAAGGCTAAACTAGCCGGAATAACTGCTTCCGGTTCGGACTGCTCGCACTATTGCTGACCCTGTCTACACTTAACAAAAAGGGGGCAACCACTTCAAACGCAATGGCAGCTTGACGAAACTGCGGCAAGTAACAATAACATACAATGAAAGACAACGGTCCTCGTCGGTGCCAGATGTGAATCCAGGATCAATGAGGGTGATTATAATTGCAACAATACACGGCCCCACGTTGGTGCCAGCTGTGAGATCCGTGGCCAGCGTGGGCTGATTGATGACTGAATGACAACAACTGACAGATTTGTCACTGAGACGAGTCGTCTGTGCAACACTCAGTTGATTACGTTACTTTAATCAGTAATTATGATTACGTTACTTTGTCACCAATACATGCAATCAAAAAAAATGTTAATGAAATCAACAATGGCTACGGGTAATTAGCAATCCCTGAGTAATCGTACCAGGATCTGTCAAAGCTTGACAGCTCACTTAATTCACGAAGAATTTACGATAAAGCTCGGCATCACTAAGACTGCTTAACTAACATCGATCAGTCAATACGATTATTAATCACCACGTATTAAATTACTTTAAATTAATGCAATGTAACTCAAGAATGATTTAACACAAGTATACTGACGTCTCGAGATACTGAACGCAAGCTGCGCTGAAGTCTCAAGATACTGAACACAAATATTCTGACTGCACAAGTTACTGAACACGAAGTTACACTGACGTCTTGAGATTAACTGAACACTGAGCATACTGACGCTTCAAGTAAATGAACACAAAGTAAACTGACTTCTCAAGACACTGAACACGAAGTTACACTGACGTCTTGAGGTTAACTGAACGCAAGTACACTGACGACACTGAGTCAACACAATCAATATAAATAAAAATGGAAATGTTCGTTTGTTCAAAATCGCTAATCTCCGAACGTACTTCACCGATTGCTTTGAAATTTTCACACAACGTTCTATTCGCATCCGAGCAGATTTTTATGTAAATACTATATAGATCTCACGTCTGTGACGGTAAATAAGCATGTTTTTTTCTGAAAAACTGTGCTTTTCATGTGAGGGGAAATCTTCGAAACCTCTTTACTGATTGCTTTGAAATTTTGACACAACGTTGCATTCGAATAGGCGCGTCTTTTTACATATCTACTATATACATGCCTCATCTGTAACAGGAAAAAAAACATGTTTTTTTTTTTAAAGTGCCATCTTTAGGACGTAAGGGCAAAACACACTGTAATCTCCGAAAGTTCTTCACCAATTGCTATGAAATTTTGACACAACTTTGCATTCGAATAGGCACATCTTTTTATATACCTACTTTATAGATGCCACTCCTGTGACAGGTAAAAACAAGCGTTTTTTAAAAAACAGCACCATCTGTTGCACATAATGGCAACATGCACGCTATACTAAATATATCACGAATTCTGTCAATATTTCCGATTGCATTGATAAATTTTATTTTCATAGATTTCGATTTATTTTATTTTTTAGTGAATTATTTTCTGTGACATTGTGTTGGAATTGAGCTGTGTTGTTTACCATACTGTTCATTTCGTAAGTATAAGTATAGATGCCACACCTGCGACAGGTAAAACTATGCTTTACTTGAAAAATAGCGCCATCTGTTGCATGTAAGAGCAAACACATGCTATACTAGATATGTTACAATTCCATTTCAATGTTTCTGATTGCATTGATAAATTTAATTTTCATAGATTTTGATTTATTTTCATTTTGATTTAATTATTTTGTGTGATTTGCGTTGGAATTGAACTGTGTTGTTTACCAGATCGTTCATTTTGTTTGAATAGTGTATTTTTATTTTTTTCATATTTTCATTTCGTTTTTAATCGTTTTTCTTATATTTCAGTGATAGGAACATCAGATCACTTGATGTTCCCGATTTTTTGATGGGAACATCAGACCATTTGGGAAGGCATCAGACGAGCGAGTGGGGAATGGTGGGGATGATGTGGGGACGTAAGTGAGAGATGATGCGGAGGACGAGGGGACAAAGGAGGAGGTAATGGGGGGGAAGGATGAGGGCACAGGGGAGTTTGAGATGGTGGGGACGAGGTGATGGGGGAATGGAGAATAGTGGGAAGGACAAAGGGACTGGGAAATGGTGGCGAAGACAAAGGGACAGTTGAGTGGGGCATGGTGGGAAAGAAGAGGGGATGGTTGAGTGGGGAGGACGAGGGGACGGTGGAGTGGGGAATGGTTGGGAGGCCGAGGAGACGGGTGATGGGGAAATGGTGGGGAGGACTGGGGGACAGGGAAGGTTGCTGTGGCTCAGCAACGCACATGCGTTGCTGAGCCACAGTAACACGTGGCCGGGTACTGCTAGTATGGTAATAATAATGTACATCAATACAGGTCACTGAGACCAACAACAATACACTAAACCAAAGTACACCAGGTCACAGAGACCACCTACAAATAGTAAACACAACACACCACACTGACACACTCACGTGTCAATAAATCAATAATAAACACAAAGTAAATTAGTCTTACTTGGACTTACAGCAAGTCCCCTGGAAATAAAGACAGAACGGCATGGACATGGGTTAACACACAGTGATGGTATAACAATAAACCACACTAAACACAGTAAAATACACATATCACAAAGACAACTAAATGTGTAAGAGCTGAATGTGTAAGATGACAATCACACTGAAGATCTGGCTACAGTATTCACACAGAAAAGCTGTAGTAGGTCTTTACCTATCGTGCTTCCTCGGGGAATCGAACTCAGTCCCGTAGGGGAACTAGTGAGAACGAACACCGGACAGCTGAATTAAATTCAACACAAGGAATTTTCACAACCAAAGAACATACAGAGAAATTTATGTTTGAGTACTCACGTTAATTTATACCGGTATGACACACTCACAAGCATACACACACTCACTGCTCCAGCTGTTTATTGAAGACCACACACTGGAGATGACGGAGTGAGGAGGAGGAGGTCGGGTTGGAACACCGACGCTCAGAGGTAGCGAGCGAGGTGAGGCGCCAGGCCCAGGGGCCTGAGGTGGTGAGGTAAGGCGGGGAGGTGTTTCCTGCGTGCTCGAGACAGATCTAGGCCAGAGTCGCCTAATATTCTCCCACTAATAAACTTGGTATCGTGCTCGCAGTTAAGCACCAGTTTTGAACACAAGTGTGATATATTACTGAAGGCTGAATGAAAGCACGCTAGCACAGATGTATGTACATATATGAATATATATAGGGGAGGGGGGGGTGCCGCGAGGGATGCCAGGAACACAATTGCGAGGACTGGAAATAATCTAAGTCCACGCTCACAATATCGAAGATTTTCACACGATCATCACTAAAACACATGCAATCGTTTCCTGATTCTTATATCTCACTGTTACGGGGTAATGAAATGATGGATTGCTCTAGGTGAAGCCGATGTCACATGATTACTCTGAAACAGTCCGGTTGCACCTGTTGGTGTCTCATGTGACGGCTATGACTTCACTTATCTTCTGAATTAACTTCTGACGGAGCCCGCAATCGCTGGATTCTGCAGCAACGATCACAGAGCGGCGTAGAATCAACTTGGGCTGGCTGGAGGTTGATATAGGCAGGAAAAACCAAGGTCTTGGCCAGGACCTGACCTCCCGACGTCTCGACAGCACAGATCCTACACACAGAACACCCGCCTGAGGCGCAGGAAACTCACACCAGCAAGGTTTTGGCACGAGAATTTGAGCAGCGGCTCCTTTGGTGCCAGGCACTCAACCAATCAGGTTCGAGCATCGGCGGAGGCCTTCGTGCCGCTTCCAATAAGAGTAAAGCCGGCAGGAAACGCTGATGACATCACGTCACCGGCATAGGGGAGCCGTTGGTACTTTAGGTGGTCCCCTTAGCCTCCTCTCTCTCTCTCTCTCTCTCTCTCTCTCTCTCTCTCTCTCTCTCTCTCTCTCTCTCTCTGTGTTGTCAGGTGCCCGAGGTACAGAATTCAGGGAAAACCTGTAACTATTCACACAGAATACTTACGTCAATGAGAGTGACTTCTTTGGAATGCTGAAGGCATCCCCTTTCGAAAGAGATGTGATTTCACTAGTCTATCTCCACTACTAAAGAAGGTAGACTTTTGTGCACACCCTGTGCACATCTCCACCATTTTCTGAGGCAAAATGCTTTTTCCTACTATTACCTAACAGATGTAAGTTAGCTGAGAAGTGGACATAAACCCAACTTCTCACAGATACCATAGGTGAGATATGGATAAATGAGTGAATAATACAGAGTAACTAGGGCAGGGCGAGGAACATACTATCATGATCTTACCTTGTCCATCATACTTTCATTCTAATAATAGAACGTTTGCAATGATAGAAATGAAGGAAACACAACTAAAGCATTTTCCTGGTCAGAATTAGTCGACAACTTGTCCGCTGGTGACCTGGTTCCATACAGGGAACCCTCACTAACACCAATTAAGTTTTAGTGCTTTGAGTAAGTTTTATGGAGCTTGGCTTCTGAGAGAGTACACAGACCATCCACAACACTCGACTCGGGGCAGGCAAGAAGCAACACAGAACATACACAGTAACATCACACAGAGAGCATAGAATAACAAGAAACACAAAATGACAATAATACAGATAACAGGGCACACACAGCAATATAACATAAAAGTGAAAACAAAGAACAGTAAAAATACATGGGAACATAGAAAAAAACAAAAGCTACACAACCCAGACGGGGCGTGCCAAAGGTGTCAGTAACAAAAAAAGTGTACAGAGAAACACATTGAAACCAAAGGTAAAAACAAAACAAGAAATAATACATATATGCAACTTTAAACAAACGCAAAACACACGCACTATGAGTCACACCACTTAACAGCAGACATCATACCATAAAACAAGAACACAGAACACACACGACACACAGCACAGTCAAAGAAAAATACACAAACAAAAACACCAGGTCGCAATGGCCAAACGAAGATACATCTGAAGAGGCCCACGCAGGAGCCAGAAACAAACATCCCACACCACACACAAAGATACACACCCGTGCACGCAGGCACTAGGAAACAAAATCCCACACAGACACACAAGAACAAGCACCAACCAAAACAAAGACAAACAAACAAAACCCAAACACACGAACCATTTATACTTATCCGGGTACTCCCGCTCCCGAAAATGTAAGCAGTAAGCCTCCCAAACCAATAGCTCTTCATCAGAGATCAGACGACCTGGAGCCGCACAAGGCTGAGGCATTAAATTCGGTACCCCAGTGACAAAACGCCCTCTCACCCGCAGAACCCAAATGGAAGAAGAGTTCCACAGGAATTTCCAGTCCTTTTAAGGGTCTGAGTTTGGTGTGATCGGTTAAGGTGTACCAGTTATGTCAAGCTGCATGAACAGTTGGCTCTCTGGGTTCGAATTTACTGCAGGGAGGGTGTCAATGTGTGTTTACAAAAAAACTGGCGAGTTTATGCAAGTAAAATGTTGTGAATTGAGACACGAGTTCTCCCTGTAATGCAGTTGCTTGATGAAAAACGTGATTTGACCATACACTATTCTCTTGTGCTCTTGGGGGGTGGTGATATTTGGGGTAAATACCTGTCATCCACATTGTCTCCCCAAGCATCAACCGAAGCACAGGGAGGCGACACATCCCTATCCTGACGAGAACGCTTAGTGACAGGCCGCTGATCATCGGAGCTGTCACCCCCTGCAGATGGTGCCCGTGAAGAGCCAACGGCAGGCCTCCCCAAACCTGTGAAAGCACGACCACACAGAAAGTCAGCCTCAACGACGCTGGGGATGAGGCTGTCACCCACCAAGGACACCAGAACCAGAGAACCAACAGGCACGGCTTGTGGAAGAGAAGGAACCCGTACAGGCAAGGGAAAGACGAAGAATCCCTCAAAAGCGTAGTGGACGATTGCGGGGGCGGAGCCGAACACACCACCATCTCGTCACGAACACCACCACCTCGTCATGAGCACCACCACCACTCGTATCCACTGGCCCACCAGCCGAGGAACCTGGTCCACCACCGGGTCAGCAGGCAGTGGGGAAACCTCCCCACCCAATCCATCACAAGGCGACAGGTTCTGCACCACCAATGGAGGGAAATCCTCTTCTCTAAATAAGTTCACAGGAGCAGCCGCCACCCCTGGAAACACAAACCGTAACTGTCTCTATTTTCCGCTTGGTACAACTTGTAATAAAGTTGTTACATCTTGGCTTAACGTGTTTATGGCGTATTAGAATGTTGTTACAACCCAGCAAACACAAATCATCTAGAAAACGTTCGTCTATCTCTTCCCATAAGTGAAGGAATGACTTGCATTGAGAATGGTGAAGGAGAGCCTTTGAGAAACTTTTAATCCAAAAATCCAAACACAAAGGTTTTATAATAAATTTTTTTTCTACAACTATTTTGTTCCTAATGTATTACAAATAGTTTTTACATGTTTAAATATAAAATGTATGGTGTTTTTTGTAAAATTCTTAAATAAATTGTGAATGATATTTAATGGCTGAATGAAACCTACAAAATACATTTAGTTATTCTATGATCAGAAAAAAGCAGTTGTCCAAATTTCTAAAAATCGCTCTTTTTAACACAATTTGACTCCTTATGCATTCCACTAAACACTAATATCATGTTTAAATATATAATTTATGTATTATTCCCTAAAATAATTGATATAAATTATAAATGTTGCTGAAAAGTGGTGTGAAAGAATCTGAAAACGTTTTGTTGTCTTATATATTGGAGGAGAGCAAGGAGAAAGGAGGAGGAGGGCAAGGAGAAAGGAGGAGGAAGGAGGAATTAGGAGGAGGAGGGCGGAGAGGAAGGAGGAGGAGGGCGAGGAGGAAGGAGGATGAGGACGAGGAGGAAGGAGGAGGGCGAGGAGGATGGAGAAGAGCGAGGAGGAAGGAGGAATAAGAGGGCGAAGAGGAAGGAGGAGGGCGAGGAGGAAGGAGGAGGAGGAGGGCGAGGAGGAAGGAGGAGGAGGAGGAAGGAGGAGGGCAAAGAGGAAGGAGAGGTGGAATGAGGAGGGCAAGGAGGAAGGAGGAAGAGGGCGAGAAGGAGGAAGGCGAGGAGTAAGGAACAGAACGAGGAGGAAGGAGAAGGAGCAGGGCTAGGAGAAAGGAGGATGAGGTAGAGGAGGAAGGAGTAGGTCTAGGAGGAAGGAGGAGGACCTCAGGGAGGGGGAACTAAGTGAAGGAGGAGAAGAGGAGGGGGGAGAATAGCAGGGGTAGAAGTAGTAGAGGTAAACGGGAGAGGGCGAAGAGGAGTGAGGGAAGTCAGGTCACCAATTTCATGGAGACCAATGACCTTCACAACCCAGGCCAACATGGATTTCGAGTGGGAAGATCATGCCTCTCACAGCTACTTGAGCACTACGACAAAGTCACTGAGGCATTAGAAGAGAAACAGAATGCTGATGTGATATACACGGACTTCGCAAAGGCTTTCGATAAATGTGACCATGGCGTGATAGCACACAAAATGAAGTCAATGGGAATAACCGGTAAAGTTGGACGCTGGATACTCAGTTTTCTGTCAAACAGGACTCAGAGAGTAACTGTCAACCATATAAAATCTAGTCCAAGTGCAGTGAAAAGCTCTGTACCTCAGGGTACAGTCCTTGCACCGCAGCTTTTCCTTATTCTCATATCAGATATAGACAAAAATACAAGTCACAGCTTCGTATCATCCTTTGCAGATGACACAAAAATCAGTATGAAAATTACCTCGGCTGAGAACATTGAAAAACTTCAAGCTGATATTAATAAAGTTTTCGACTGGGCATCAGAAAATAACATGATGTTTAACAGTGATAAATTTCAGGTACTCAGGTACGGTAAAAATGAGGACCTTAAACATAATACAGAGTACAAATCACAATCAAATGTACCCATAGTAGGAAAACAGCATGTAAAGGATTTGGGAATAATAATGTCTGACGACCTAACGTTTAAGGAGCATAACCAAGCAAATATTGCGACAGTAAGAAAAATGATAGGATGGATTACGAGAACTTTCAAATCCAGGGATCCCATCACAATGGTTGTTCTCTTCAAGTCACTTGTGTTGTCCCGTCTTGAGTACTGCTCAGTACTCACTTCACCCTTCAGAGCAGGAGAGATTGCCGAAATAGAGGGAATACAGAGAACATATACGGCACGCATAGACGCAATAAAGCACCTAAATTATTGGGATCGTCTCAAAGCCCTCCAAATGTACTCACTAGAAAGAAGACGAGAGAGATCAAATAATATACACCTGGAAGATACTGGAGGGCCAAGTACCAAATCTACACAGTAAAATAACAACGTACTGGAGTGAACGACATGGAAGAAAATGTAGAATAGAACCAGTGAAGAGCAGAGGTGCCATAGGCACAATCAGAGAACACTGTATAAACATCAGAGGTCCGCGGTTGTTCAACGTCCTCCCAGCAAGCATAAGAAATATTGCCGGAACAACCGTGGACATTTTCAAGAGGAAACTAGATTTATTCCTCCAAGGAGTGCCGGACCAACCGGGCTGTGGTGGGTATGTGGGCCTGCGGGCCGCTCCAAGCAACAGCCTGGTGGACCAAACTCTCACAAGTCGAGCCTGGCCTCGGGCCGGGCTTGGGGAGTAGAAGAACTCCCAGAACCCCATCAACCAGGTATCAACCAGGAAGGGGGATGAGGAGGAAGGGGAAGTGGAGGGGGGGAGAAGTAAGAGAACGGGGGGCTAAGGAGGGGGAGGGGTAAGAGAAGGGGGATGGGGAGGAGGGCGAAAAGGAGGGGATGAGGAGGAAGGGGAAGAGGAGGAGGAGGGGTAAAAAGGGGGGAGGGGTAAAAGAAAGGGGTAAAAAGGGGGTAGGGGTAAGAGAAGGATGGATGAGGAGGGGGAGGAGGAGGGGGAGGGGGATGAGGAGTGGAGAGGGGGTAAGAGAAGGGGGGATGTGAAGGAAGGGAAATTAGTGGGGAAGAGGGGAGGGGTAAGAGAAAGGGAATGAGAAGGAGGAAGGGTAAGAGGAGGGGGAAGAGGGTAGGAGGGAAGAGAGGAAGGTGGGGAGAAGATGGGGGAGGGAGTGAAACAGGATCTGTGTACACAATAGGCCTAAAGAGTTGCCATGACGTGTTAGGGCGCTTGATTAAACAGGCATGTCTTGGTAGATGACTATGGTGTGTTCATCTTCATAAAAAACAGCAAGAAAAATAAAAAAATCAGATAATAATGTTTTACATTAATTTATCTCTGATTTTACTAATGAATTAAATTAATATTATTAAGTGAACAATGGTTGGTGAGGCAGCTATGGTTGTCTTGAGGGTCCCGCCAGGCGATGGTCAGCTAGTACCCAGCTGACCATCACCAGTGTTTATACCCGCGCGTAGTGACCATCACCCCCTGCTCTACCCCTTCCTTCTCTTACCCCTCCCCCTGCTCTACCCCCTTCCTTCTCTTACCCCTCCCTCTGCTCTACCCCTTCCTTTTCTTACCCCTCCCCCTGCTCAGCCCCTGCCTTCTCTTACCCCTCCCCTGCTCTTCCCCTTCCTTTTCTTACCCCTCCCCCTGCTCTTCCTCTTCCTTCTCTTACCCCTTCCCCTGCTCAGCCCCTTTCTTCTCTTACCCCTCCCCCTGCTCTACCCCTTCCTTCTCCACCCCTCCCCCTGCTCTTCCCCTTCCTTCTCTTACCCCTTCCCCTGCTCTACCCCTGCCTTCTCTTACCCTTCCCCCTGCTCTTCCCCTTCCTTCTCTTACCCCTCCCTCTGCTCTACCCTTGCCTTCTCTTACCCCTCCCACTGCTCTTCCCCTTCCTTCTCTTACCCCTCCCCCTGCTCTTCCCCTTCCTTCTCTTACTCCTCCCCCTCCTCTTCCCCTTCCTTCTCTTACCCCTCCTTCTGCTCTACCCCTGCCTTCTCTTACCCCTCTCCCTGTTCTTCCCCTTCCTCCTCATCCCCCCTTCTCTTTCCCCTACCCTTTCCCCCTCCTCTTCCCCTTCCTCCTCGCCCTCCTCCTCCTTGCCCTTCTATTCCTTCCTTCTCGCCCTCCTCCTCCTCACTCTCCTCCGCCTTCCTCTTCACCCTCCTCGTCCTTCCTTCTCGCCCTCCTCCTTCCTCCTTGCCCTCCTTCTTCGTCCACCTCCTTCCTCCTCGTCCTCCTATTCCTCTTCGCCCTCCTCCTCACTCTCCTTCTTCCTGGCCCTCTTCCTCCTTCCTCCTCTTTCCTTCTTCCTCCTCGCTCACCTGCTCCTCCTTCCTTCTCGCCCTCCTTCCTCCACCTCCTACCTCTTCCGCCTCCTCCTCCTTCCTCCTCCTCCCTCTTCGCCCTTTTCCTTCTTCCTCGCCCTCCTTCTCCTTCCTCCTCGCTCTCCTCCTCCTTCCTCCTCGCCCTACTCCTCTTCACCTTCATCCTCAACGTCCTCTTTAACTTCCTCCTCAACGTCCTCTTTAACTTCCTCCTCTACCTCATCCTCTTTCCTCCTCTGCCTCGACCTCTTCCTCCTCTGCCTCGACCTTCTCCTCCTCCTTCCTCCTCTGTCTCGACCTCCTCCTCCTCCTTCCTCCTCTGCCTCGACCTCCTCCTCCTCCTTCCTCCTTTGCCTCGACCTCCTCCTCCTCCTTCCTCCTCTGCCTCGACCTCCTCCTCCTCCTTCCTCCTCTGCCTCGACCTCCTCCTTCCTCCTCTGCCTCGACCTCTTCCTCCTCTGCCTCGACCTTCTCCTCCTCCTTCCTCCTCTGCCTCGACCTCCTCCTCCTCCTTCCTCCTCTGCCTCGACCTCCTCCTCCTCCTTCCTCCTCTGCCTCGACCTCCTCCTCCTCCTTCCTCCTCTCCCTCGACCTCCTCCTCCTCCTTCCTCCTCTGCCTCGACCTCCTCCTCCTCCTTCCTCCTCGACCTCATCCTCTTACCTGGAATTCTTCCTCCTCGAACTCTTCCTAAGAAGAGTTCGAGGAGGTTAATTGAGTAAAAATGATGAATTAGTCTTTATTATGACCCTGTTGCATTTTACTAAATGTAGAAATATACTTTTATATTTCTACATTTATATAAATAACAGCAATAAAAAACTACGATTATGAAACATTTAAGGTTATCTTGAGGTTATCTTGAGATGATTTCAGGGCATTTTAGTGTCCCTGCGGCCCGGTCCTCGACCAGGCCTCCACCCCCAGGAAGCAGCCCGTGACAGCTGACTAACTCCCAGGTACCTATTTACTGCTAGGTAACAGGGGCATTCAGGGTGAAAGAAACTTTGCCCATTTGTTTCTGCCTCGTGCGGGAATCGAACCCGCGCCACAGAATTACGAGTCCTGCGCGCTATCCACCAGGCTACGAGGTTGCCACAAGGCTTCAAATACTTTTTAGCCAACGTTTCGTGCAATACGTTTTAGAAACTTATTTACATCCACACAAAATTACGCATTTAATGAGTGAAAACAAAAGGTGCCAATACTTTCAACACTTTCCAGATACGTTGTTTCAACCAAAAATTGTTTCCTGGGAACTTGCTATATTGGTTGTTATAACTGGTTAGGAAGTGTTAAAACTTGTTCGAACGTTGTACCAACGTCGTAGTTTCGGTGTGTGTTTGGCGGGACCCCAGTACAAGCGGCTGCCTGGTGGCCCTAAAGGCCACCACCAAAAACCATGTTCGTGGCTGCCCTGCATGGAACGCCCGCATATTGTAGACCATCAAGGTAACCATGGAGAGAACAGGTGACTTGAGCCACAGGGCGAGAGTCCGGGTTCCACAAAAGACACCACGCCACCTGCCAGAAAAGACGGAGTGGATGGAAACTATAGTCCCAAACTGGCTTAAGTACCGTCAAAGCAAGGCCTCTGTGAACTCGAACGGCACACAAAGCAGTACCACATATGTCACCGAGCAGCATTGATCAGAGATAGCGATGGTACCACCGTCCCCAGGGAGAGTAAATGAGTGCCCATCATAACAAGCCACAAAGTCCTTATAAACAGCAGTGGAGTGAAACTTCACAAGTGCCCGATGGGTAGTTAACAGTTGGAGCCCATACACATCGCCAACACAAACATGTAACATATCCAACAGGACAATCTTAAGGGCAAGGTAAGACACACGGAAGGAAAATTCCAGACCCACGGTCTCAGAGCGGCGAACAGGGGGAAGGGAGGTCACCATGGCGCTGACGCAACAAGAGCACCCTCCCACAGGGAACGCCTAGCAAAGACTGGGGAGCGCTTGGCGAGCACATCTACGCCCCCTGGCGGCCAGGCCGCCAATCTCGTCAACGGATTTTTTGTAGATCACATTCACTGTGCCATCATGCCAGTGAATTGCCATAAAGTTCAGCTGGTCGATGCATAATGAACTTCTCTCAGTATTTGTTGGCAAAATATTCCATTAGCTTAAGTGACTGAAAGATCATCAAGCAACCTGTTATAATTACTGTTAGTTTCATTTGTTATTTTATGTTTGTCATGTATATTTCGTGTTCGAAACAGCAGAAAAATGCAGTTAAAATATATCAAATTAAATACATTTTCAGGATTGGGCAATGTTACTCCAGTTTTGGGGTTCTTATGACATTGGTCATTTTCTCGAGCAGTAGAGCAATAATTACTGACCTTATCACTTCACCTATTACCTTTATATTTTCCTTTAGTTATTGTTTCCTCAGAATATATTTTAAAATATTTCAATTTTTTCAGTCACTTCTTACCTTCCTCAGCAGCGACAGTGTTCGAGGGAGGGGGTGTGGGGGCACTGGGGGTTGTTTTGACTTATTGCTAACAGCTTTGTTCACGAGGGTTACATGGAAGGTTGGAACCTCCCACCATACAACTATTTGTATAATTCATTGATTCGTGTAATGCATAACTTGATCTTGTATTAATATTAGACAGCTTATCATTCTCCTGGTAATATATAATGTTGGGGTCTAAGCTCGCGAGCTTTCTTACACCGAAGTTTGCTTCTTACTACCACAAAGTCTTCATGATGTTGGTTTCCTCAGTTGTTGCACCGCCTCTACGCTACTCGATGTTTAAAGGTAGTACACTCATTTCTCTGGTAGTTCTGGATGTACCATTCATATCACGCTAACTACTGTAAACGTTGTCAGTCTCACTCAGCCAGTTAGATACTGAATGTGCATGTTGTAGAGTGTCTATTTTGACTGGCAACACATTCCAGATTTCAGTTATTTGTTACAGTTTAACAGGTAGTAAAGATGTGTAGTGAGGTGGCAATTATCACCTTACAGGATGGGAGTACACTCAACACTGAGACCATCACCCACAGTACCTGCTACTCATATGTTTTACCACGTGACAGTCATCTACACGACACCACTCACCGTCCCTGTCCTTCTGTACTACAGAGATTGATGGCATTCTCTACTTTTCATTTACATTAGAATTGAGCCAAATTTGGCGGCAGGTCCAAAAAAAAAATTAGCATCGTTTGTGATACAGAAAATAAGAATTTTCTAGATATTATTCTGTGGAAGCCAATAAGAGAACAAAAACACAAACTGATCTATGTCAAAGGTACCAGCTTCACCTAGTATTTTATCAATGAACAAATGATTAATAACACACTGGGAAAACATGATTTCTAATCATCCTGAAAATTAGCAGGAGCGCTACTGTAAATGGGAGAAAGCAGTTCTGATAGTAAGGTGCAGAACTTTGGTCTAGTTCCCATGAGTGAATCGTGTGTCGCCATATATAACCTGTGGCAGAGTTGTCACCTTGCGTTACAGTGCTAGAGGGGGAGGAAGGGGGAGGTCAGAGGTCGCAGTTAATGGTATTTAGTTTTTTTTCAATGCACGACAATCTGTCTCTCTAGTGGTTGCAGAATGCATTTTGAATGATTGAGTAGAACTCTAAGAAAGGAATAGCATTTTTGGAGATAGGACCTATATGAATGGATTCTTTAGTAGCGGCATCTGTGAGTTAATTATAGGCAACACCAATATGGCTTGGGGACCCAGCACAATTCTACAATCATATACCTACTACAGAGGGGGAATAGCCTGTATAGGATTTGTTCAAAACATGATGGAAAGGGTTAACCTCCACACTGCACAGAGCGGGTTTAAGCACTAGATCAGAGGTGCGCAGAGTGCCTCGGGGCGCTCATAGGTATAGCGTAGGATTAAAAAGTTCCACGTGGTTACTCGGGTATGAAATGGATGCCTGAGGCCTCCTGGTGGTGGGGAGCCCAGGTTTAAGGTAGCAACCATGTCTGATGCATCATCTACTAGCTCCCGGTCTACGGTCAGCCGCTGTGTTGCAAAATGATTTTCAGGGGACAAAATAGAAGACATGTTGTTTGATGAACGACCGATTACTGATGATTTAGATTACAGCTCAGAGAAGTACTGTCATCATTTTCACCCCATTCATTCCTTCCTTAAGTAGTTAGGGTTAATCCCGTGGGTCTTCGCCCCCCCCCCCCCTTGTACTTGGGAGCCACTGCCCACCCTAGGGGCCCCCCAGTCTACCAAGGGCTGACCTTGAATTGCATCCCTGGCGAGTGGGGAAATCCCACCTCACTTCTGTTGCTCTCCGTCGGACTTGCCCGGTGTGACACTGGAAGAATACACAGGTAAATCCTTACCTCTTTAAGTCAAGGTCGACAGCTGGGTGTTCATACTCATGTCCCAGCAACTCTCCTCAGTGGTCATATTTGTTATCACAAACCAAGGATTCAATGTCAGATGCAATGCAGTGCCACATAAATGGTCTACTCAAATAGCCCTAGAGACGAAGGCTCACTCAAACACAGTATAAAAATTGATGATAAGTTTACTGAATAAAACTACACTGGATCTGCATAAAGAAGTGGAACTGTCAGACGGCGGCAACACTCCTCACCTGCCTCTGGCAACACAGTCAGCTGGACGATTC
The DNA here is from genome assembly GCF_040958095.1 of Procambarus clarkii. NCBI lineage: Eukaryota > Metazoa > Arthropoda > Malacostraca > Decapoda > Cambaridae > Procambarus > Procambarus clarkii. Next base: position 31,858,002 of record NC_091200.1, read on the forward strand.
AAAACTTCGATCCTGGCCTCTTGAATCCAGCTACTTCCTCTAGCTGCCCAAAATGTCACTGCGCCACACACATACATTAATATATATTAACTCATGTATATATGAATAACCTGGCACCTAGCCTAACGCTACCACACTGGCAGTAATAATAAAGACAATGCTCACGACATGAATGATTCCCTAGCTCACCTAGACCAAGGGGTAATGGGAGGGAATTTATGTACCTTAACTCTTTCTACTACATAGTCGACATATCCTCTGGCAAGGATTGTTGAGGTCCTCGTTCCTGGCGTTTGGTCCTCCGTTGATCAGGGTCCTTTACACACAAGGTCATCAGCCGACTTGTAGATGCGCGTCCTCGCCGTACTCACACTCTGCAGGCAGGTTCTCCACCTCCTCCTCCTGAGGTACTGGAGACAGGTCCCTGTGCACGTCGTCTTCTTCCTCCCACACTAGCACTGTAGACAAACTTACAGTCTGGTTCAATGTCTCCTCCTCAGTCTTCCAGTAGACTTGGCCACGGGCACAGCAGCTCGCCTGATGCGTTTTGAACGTGGCTCGTGAGGTTGAGGGGGTGTCCTCCCGACGTTCACCTCTTCCGAAGACTATCAGTAAAAGTGCTCTTGGCGTTCAAACACCAGCCAAGCTCTGCTTCCATGTACTTCACAGGTATCAGATAATCTCCCATGACGTCCTGCGGTACTAATGCGGCTGCTTGGGTCCACTGGATGGGGCTTCCTAGCCTCCAAATTGGGACCTCATTTGAGCGTTTTCCGCTCTCGATGACGGGCTGTGACACTATGCCCGCAGCGCCGGACCGCCCAGAGCCCTCCGCCCTGTGGACGTCATGCCTCCCGAGGGCTCCTCGTCATTGGTCTATATTGTCACGTGACCCTACCTGGCGTCAGAATCAACTAACGGCAGGCGTCACGCTCCTTTGGCGGGAAGTGGAAAGCCTCGACGCCATTTTGTAACACCAAAAGGGCGTAAGCTACTTGTAAACCCAAACTAAATCGGCTAATTCACTGCCAACATGATAACTTTCTATACCTTTATATATATATATATATATATATATATATATATATATATATATATATATATATATATATATATATATATATATATATATATATATATATATCAAAAATGTTCCCTGAACATCAGAGAACGTGCAAGTCGCAGAGATATGACTCTTGATCCTGGGACAGGAAAGACATAGGGGTGGGACACCATCACAGTACCTAACACAGGGGTCTGACACGAGTGATGAGGAGTATGCGGTGGACGATGTCGAGAGTGTGTACAGTACACGCACCTCGCCTGGCCTCCCACGCTGCCCTGGGTCAACACCACTAGAGTTACCAATACCATCTGTCACCGGACGTAAGTCTACTGGGTGATACTACATGTTATGAGTCATTTTCTGGATTCAATGCCATAGTCTCAGATACAAGCAGTGTTGATGAACTGAATACAAGGGGGCTATGGTGTCACTATGCGGAGTTTTGCTGCACCAGCAGCAAAACTGCCCCTCCCCAAGGCAGCGCCAGCATCTCACGCGGCCTGACGACAATGCGTCCTCGTCATCAGGTGTTTGTGGTAGGCCTGTACTATGCAAAACAGTCTAATCTCCTGGCATGCCCACGTGCAGCTCTAGCGCAAGACGTAGTAGCCGTGGGTGTTGGCACCCGTGCTGGTGTTGACACCAAAACCAAAAATACGGGTGTAATTGTTTGGCAGGAGTGCGAGAATTTTGTCGCACAAATTCCAGCATTTGATTATACAGATGTTGGTGTGATACCCTTATTCCCCTATACTAATGAGGATATGCCTGAAATTGATTATTTTATGGCATATTTCGATCAACCATTCATGGACCATCTCGTTGCAGAGACGAACCAATACGCTCTGGAACTCATTGACTCTGGAATTTTACCTGCCTCTCGATTGACACGTTGGAAAGACACGACTATTGAGGAAATGTATGTGATTTTAGCGTTGACCATGATGATGAGGCATGCAGATAAACACGTGATCCAGGATTTTTGGAACAAAGACAGCCTTATTCCTACCCCCTTATTCTACAGGGACTTGTCTCGTGATAGGTTCCTGTTGCTTCTCAGGTGCCTCATCTTTGAGAACAATGCTAAGGAAGACAGGCATGACAGACTGTGGAAAGTGCGGAAGATATTTAGTGAATTGAAAGGAAAGTTTCGTGACTATTTTGTACCAGCACAGAGTGTCTTGACTGATGAATCGCTAGTCCTCTTCAAGGGACAACTCGCGTTCAAACAGTACATTGCATCAAAGCGGCACTAGATGAACAAATCCACAAGGGCAGTGACGAGGATTCGAACCTACGTCCGAGAGCATCCCTGACGCTGCCTTAATCGACTGAGCTACGACATGGTAGTTGTGTACAGCAACTTACATGTCGAAATGGTCAAGATCCACACGGCTTCTCAAGCAGTGTCGTGAAAACACTCATGGAACCGTTGCTGAACAAGGAACATATCCTGTTCACAGACAATTATTATACCAGCCCCTTGCTAACCCAGAGTCCTCCTTGTCCACAACACCGGCGTATGTGGCACTGTCAAGGCCCACAGGAGGGAATTGCTAGTGTTTGGCATTGGAATTGCAGTGGCTGATTGCCAACTGAGAAAGTGTGATAAAATGTTATCAGTGTGCTGGAGGGACAGACGCGAGGTGAATATGTTGACAACTATTCACAACGGTGTCATGTTGGACAACTATTCACTTTGCAACCTTGTTGCAAAGTGAACTTTGCAACAAAGTTGCTAATGTATAAACCTGATTGTGTCATTGATTACAATGTAAATATGCAATTTGTAGATAAATGTGAAATGATGGTTGGTGCCGTCGAGTGCGTGAGAAAATCTGTGAAGTGGATAAAGAAATTGTTTTCCACCTCGTTGACGTTGCAGTGCTGAACTGTTTCAACACGCATCTCGTGAAATATGGCAGGAGACAACCTATCCGTACATTCAGTGTTGCTCTAGTGTCACAACTACTGGTGAGGTATGGGTAGAGGGCAATGTTGTGACGCATGGAGGTGCCAGCAACAAGGCGTCACTCAGTTCCTGACCGACTCAGGGGTATAGAACACCTTGCTGTACACAAGCTTGGTTATATGCCAAGCAAAGGCACACGAGAAAAGGGTAAACATCCCTGCGTTGTATGCAAGAACACACAATGTAGGGAACAGAGGCGAAGATCCATCTGCACCTGGAGCGTTGAGTGCAAAGTTGCCTTGTGATCTGTTGACTGCTTCAGTGATTATCACACACTTACGCAGTTCTAAGTGTGTTGACAGTGATGTATTTAGTCTGTGACAGTGTACAGTGTGTTAAATTAGTTGCAAATGTAAATAATTGAACATATAATATAGAAAATATGAACAATATTTGTGGACACATTTGTGATACATGTAACACACTTTCTTTGAACAGTACGGATGTTCTATTTCCTGATTATTGTAAACATGCTCAATATATATAGAATTAGCCAGAAAAAACAAAGAAATGCATTTGTAAATGTACAGAAAAAAATGATCATAAAATTATTTGTGGCAACTCGCGCTTGTAGAATCTGGCGCACGACTGCCTGCGGGAGGCTACGGAACGGACAACCACCGAGCTGTGACGGCACCCAACATTTTCTGGACACCACTGCGGCCAAAGTAAGTACATTTGTGCAATATTTTCAACATATATGTGATCAGGGGAGGGTATTTAACACTTTTCGAAAAAAAAATAGTTTTGTCTAAGAATTTCTTTTCTGCGCACAGCGGGAATATCATATTTTAAGGCAGCACAGCACGGTGGTTAATGAACTCCAGAGCCACATAGGGCTTGCGAGAATCAGCTTAAAAACAAATGAACCTTGCTTCATAAATAGGAACTGTCATGTATACGAGAACACTTTTTGTGTAAAATTCATGAAATTGCATAAAGTTCAGCAGTAACATGAAATCGTTTACAGAGGATGGCGGCACAAAAAGGTTTGATAAGGAAAAATAACTCAGCAGTCAAAGCTCTCAGCAGATTTTGACTCTTCCGTAAAATGAACAGTAGCAAGTGAATGGCAGATAAACTGTTAGAAGAAAGACCATTTCATAATTGTAGAAAGACTCTCATGAGATATGTCAATACTGATCACGGATCTTAAAGCGACGCAACACCGGTTGCCTGAGTAGTTTAGGGATGCTGATTCCATGCCATTGTGCACCTTTAATATTTTCTTCTAAGAGAATGCTCTGGATTGGAGGAGGATGAAAGGAACCAGAGCAAAATATAGATTTGGGATGGGACGGGGGGAAGGAATGGTGCCCAACCACTTGTGGACAGTCGGGGATTGAACGCCGACCTGCATGTAGCGAGACCGTCGCTGTACCGCCCAGCCAAGTGGTTGGACATGGGTCGATGGAGACCCCAATGAATATGTGAAACAGCTATAGTCTAGTTAGATGGCATTAGAGAGCATAAACAAAAACGCGTTCACTATCTGCAAGTCCCCCTTCCCCCGCCTCACAAAATATAGTTAAGGTAAGACCTTGAGAGCATTGACCCAGAGATAATTGACATAGGACGACCAAGACAGGTTGAAGTAAGGGTCCAAAAACTTTGCATACATGCTGGCGAGAGTAGCATGGGAGGAGAGGTGTTGGTGAGAGTAGCATGGACGGAGAGGTGTTGGTGAGAGTAGCATGGACGGAGAGGTGTTGGTGAGAGTAACATGGAAGGAGAGGTGTTGGTGAGAGTAGCATGGACGGAGAGGTGTTGGTGAAAGTAACATGGAAGGAGAGGTGTTGGTGAGAGTAGCATGGAAGGAGAGGTGTTGGTGAGAGTAGCATGGACGGAGAGGTGTTGTGTTGTAATCCACAAGTTAGTAGGAATTATTAGCTAGAGGATCATTACTACAACACTTAACGAATGATGATTGAAAGTACATGTAAGTAGACAGACTATGGATCACATATCTAAGAAAGGTCAATGGATTTAGACCGAAGCTGTTTAGCAAAATTAATAATTCCTGGAAAGAGGAATTATTCTTCGTCAGGCTTCTAGGATCAAGGTTACCGCTCTAGGGATAAGGTTAATCGGATTATACCTTCCTCGAGAGGCGTGGTGAAATGATTGAGGCCATGGTTGGCTGGAGTCAGTCTGATTGTGGAGGTTGAACTAGCAAGTCCTTTGGATCACGTTTGTGGCAGCAGCGAAGTGTAGCAGACAGCTATGCGAGAACCTGATGTGATCTTAGTGACCAAGTTAAGTCTGCAGTATGTGAGTATTGAATGAAAGACTAACCGGGTGTGGAGCGTTGTAGTAATCATTCCGTATTAGGGACTTAGGCGGAAGTTACGAGTGTGGGTGGTGATCGCGGAGGTCAGGTGGTCTATGGGTATTGGAAGTGTATTGACCTAATAGAGTATGTTAATTAATATAGTATTATTTGTCAGAGTCTATTCTTTGTAATTAAATGACAAAACCCGACGGCTTTTAAATACCTTCCATATGTTCATTCATTGTGTTCCAGTACAAACCTAGTGGTACGCCTCAAGGGTCTGGTGTGCGTAGGAGTACACGGTGGTAGTAACGGTTGCTGAGGCAAGGTGTTATGTGTTGTGTAATCGCTGTGTTCGGAATGAACCGGGGTTCAGCGTCACGACAGTTGGTGAGAGTAGCATGGAAGGAGAGGTGTTGGTGAGAGTAACATGGAAGGAGAGGTGTTGGTGAGAGTAGCATGGACGGAGAGGTGTTGGTGAGAGTAACATGGAAGGAGAGGTGTTGGTGAGAGTAGCATGGACGGAGAGGTGTTGGTGAGAGTAGCATGGAAGGAGAGGTGTTGGTGAGAGTAGCATGGACGGAGAGGTGTTGGTGAGAGTAGCATGGAAGGAGAGGTGCTGGTGAGAGTAGCATGGAAGGAGAGGTGTTGGTGAAAGTAGCATGGAAGGAGAGGTGTTGGTGAGAGTAGCATGGACGGAGAGGTGTTGGTGAGAGTAACATGGAAGGAGAGGTGTTGGTGAGAGTAGCATGGAAGGAGAGGTGTTGGTGAGAGTAACATGGAAGGAGAGGTGTTGGTGAGAGTAGCATGGACGGAGAGGTGTTGGTGAGAGTAGCATGGAAGGAGAGGTGCTGGTGAGAGTAGCGTGGAAGGAGAGGTGCAGGTGAGAGTAACATGGAAGGAGAGGTGCTGGTGAGAGTAACATGAAAGGACAGGTGTTGGTGAGAGTAACATGGAAGGAGAGGTGTTGGTGAGAGTAGCATGGAAGAAGAAGTGATGGTAAGAGTAGCATTTATGGAGAGGAGTGAGTGGCAGGTGAGAGAAGTTGAAAGGTTATCTTCACTGAGGTGCTGTTGGTACTGATAACTTTCATAACTTTTTAAATGTATCAACTCTGTAGTCATTGACCTCTTATGAGTGCCGGCAAAACCTAATTCAGGTGTAAAAACCTGATTGACAGTGGCCTTGACGTTAGTATGAACAATAGACTGTCGCTAAATTGGAAAAAATTGGTTGCTGACTTTTTATGATCAAATATCATAATTTTGTTTGTTTTTTAGATGAATCAATTATTTATCAGACTAAATGAGAAATATAAGTTGGAGTGTTTGTACCCGGCAAACATTTCTTATTTCAGAACATTTTTATACCTAAATTTTAAATTTTTATCAAGTTTAAATTACATCACATCAATGTTGTATGTGAATTTTTAAAGACGATAATTAAACGTTCAAACATAATGTCTTAAAAATAAATAATGGAATGATGGAATGATTAAACGTAAACGGTTTTAAATGTTAATGCTATTCATTTAAATTTTGGAATTATTAGAATAATAAACTTAATTGAATTCTGATGAGATAAAGGAAAAGAGAGAAAAAGAGACAGAGTTTGAGAAAAAAAAGTGAGAGAGAATGAAAGAGTTGGGAAAAAAGTGAAAGTGAGAGAGAGAGAGAGAGAGAGAGAGAGAGAGAGAGAGAGAGAGAGAGAGAGAGAGAGAGAGAGAGAGAGAGAGAGAGAGAGAGAGAGAGAGAGAGAGAGAGAGAGAGAGAGAGAGAAGAGAGAGAGAGAGAGAGAGAGAGAGAGAGAGAGAGAGAGAGAGAGAGAGAGAGAGAGAGAGAGAGAGAGAGAGAGAGAGAGAGAGAGAGAGAGAGAGAGAAGAGAGAGAGAGAGAGAGAGAGAGAGAGAGAGAGAGAGAGAGAGAGAGAGAGAGAGAGAGAGAGAGAGAGAGAGAGAGAGAGAGAGAGTGAGAGAGAGAGAGAGAGTGAGAGAGAGAGAGAGAGAGAGAGAGAGAGAGAGAGAGAGAGAGAGAGAGAGAGAGAGAGAGAGAGAGAGAGAGAGAGAGAGAGAGAGAGAGAGAGAGAGAGAGAGAGAGAGAGAGAGAGAGAGAGAGAGAGAGAGAGAGAGAGAGAGAGAGAGAGAGAGAGAGAGACCACGTGGGAGCAAATGCCACAATGCCTATGTTTACATATATGAATCTAGGTATACTTGGACTATAGTGAACAGTGATACTGTAAATTAGTGAATGGTAACACAACAGACATAAGGAAACAGTGACTGATAGCATTTAGTGGACAGAGAAATATCCACGTGGAGTGACGACGGATCCACTGATGGACCTCGACATAAGAACATCATTATATTCTCGCCTAGTTTGTGTGAACAGAACAACTTGGCTGGTAGGTACGGCTTCTAAGTCAGTTATCTGGTGTACACAGGGAGGAAAAATATAATAAATATCTTTTCAGTTTATCATATATAATTAAAGTCTCAAAGTAGCTCATTCCGGGTAGAAGTTGACACAAAAAGGTCACTCGTGACATCCACACAAACACACACACACAAGCAATCGCATACACAAGCGCACACACACACACACACACACACACACACACACACACACACACACACACACACACACACACACACACACACACACACACACACACACACACACACACACACACACACACACACACACACACACACACACACACACACAATAAATATCTTGTTCAGTATATCATATACCTACTGGGTGTCTGGTAGAGGGTCTGGTAGCTGAGCGGACAGCACGCAAGACTCAAAATTCTGTGGCCCGGGTTTGGTTCCCGGATCAAGCAGAAACAAATGGGCATAGTTTCTTTCACCCTGATGTACCTGTTACCTAGCAGTAACTCCTAGTTTCCTCCACACCCACTCCTAGTCTCCTCTACACTCACTACCAGTCTTCTCCACACTCACTCTTAGTCTCCTCGACACCCACCCCAAGTCTCCTCGACACCCACACCCAGTCTCCTCCACACCCACACCCAGTCTCCTCCACACCCACAGCTAGTCTCCCCCACTCTCACTCCTAGTCTCCTCCACACCCACTCCTAGTTTACTCCAAACTCACTCCTAGTCTATCCAAACTCACTCCTAGTCTCCTCCACACTCACTCCTAGTCTCCTCCACACCCACACCTAGTCTCCTCCACTCTCACTCCTAGTCTCCTCCACACCCACACCTAGTCTCCTCCACACTCACTCTTAGTCTCCTCTACACACACTTCTAGTCTCCTCCACACTGAATTCTAGTCTCTTCTCACCCACTCCAATCTACTCCACAGGCACACCCAATCTCCTCCACTCCCACTCCTAGTCTCCTCCACACCCACTTCTAGTCTCCTCTACTCCACTCATAGTCTCCTCCACACCCAATCCTAATCTCCTCCACACTCAATTCCAGTCTCCTCTACACCCACTCCAATCTCCTCCACAAACACCCCTAGTCACCTCCACACCCACTCCAAGTCTTCTCCAAACCCACTCCTAGTCTCCTCTACTCCTATCCTATTCTCCTCCACACCCATTCCTAGTTTCAAACACACCCACTCCTAGTCTCCTCCACACAAACTCCTAGTCTCCTCCACACACACTCCTAGTCTCCTCCATACCCAATCCTAGTCTCCTCCATACCCAATCCTAGTCTCCTCCACATCACTCATAGTCTCCTCCACACCCACTCCTAGTCTCCTCTACACCACTCTTAGTCTCCTCCACACCCACTCCTAGTCCCCTCCACACTTAATTCTAGTCTCCTCTACATCCACTCCAATCTCTTCCACAGGCACCCCCTAGTCACTTCCACACCCACTTCTAGTCTCCTCTACACCATCCCTACTCTCCTCCACATCTACCCCTATTCTCGTCCACACCTACTCCTAGTCTCCTCCACACTCACTCCTAGTCTCCTCCACACCCACTCCAAGTTTCCTCCACACCCACTCCTAGTCTCCTCTACACCTACTCCTCGTCTCCTCTACACCCACTCCTAGTCTCCTCCATACTCACTCCTAGTCTCCTCTACACTCTCTCCTAGTCTCCTCCACACCCACTCCAAGTCTCCTCCACACCCGCGCCTAGTCTCTTCTACACCCACTCCTAGTCTCCTCCACACCAACTTCTAATCTCCTCCACACCCAAAGCAGGCAGCAGACGCGAGGAAGGAGCGCAGAGAGAGAGAAAGGAATCAGAGTACCACAATACCGAACCCTACAATCTCAGAGGGGAGTGGGGAACCCTCCTCAAACAGTGCAACAGCCACAGGGAGTGGGGCACCACCCCCACATTCTACCCAACAGACACTCTACCTGCCCCAACCCCTGTCAGCCCCCCAAACTTAGTAACAACCTAGGGTATCATCCCCCCACCCCCCTCCTCCCACTCTCCCCCCTCCACCACTCACCCCTCCCCCCAGGACCTCCCTTCTCCGCCATTCCCCAAGCCCTCCCGTATCTCCCACTTCCAAGCCCTTCGTTCTCCCCCGCCCCCCACTATCCCCCACCCCACCTAAGTCTTCCCCTGTCCACCACTCCCCTAAACCCTCTCCTCTTCCTCACCCACCTCAGCCTTCCTTTTCCCCCAACGCCCCCCAAGCCCCTCCCCCTTTTCCAGCCCCCCATCTCCCCCCATCCCCCAAAGTCTCTCCTCCCTCCCATGCTCCCTCTCTGCTGGGGGCTGATGGAGGCAAGCTGATGGAGAAGATTGTGCGAAGAAAGCTAGTAGAACAACTGGAGCGAAAGAACTTTGTAACACAACATCAACATGGGTTCAGGGATGGCAGGTCCTGCCTCACAGGGTTACTTGAATTCTACGACCAGGCAACAAAAATAAGGCAAGAAAGAGAAGGGTGGGCAGACTGTATATTTTTGGATTGTCAGAAAGCCTTTGATACAGTACCACACAAGAGGCTAGTGAAAAAGCTGGAGATGCAGGCTGGAGTGAAAGGGAAGGTACTCCATTGGATAAAGTAGTATCTAAGCAACAGGAGACAACGAGTCAGTGTGAGGGGTGAGGTCTCAGATTGGCGAGACGTTACGAGTGGAGTCCTGCAGGGGTCAGTCCTTGGACCTATACTGTTTCTGATATATGTAAATGATCTCCCAGAGGGTATAGAATCGTTTCTCTCAATGTTTGCCGATGATGCAAAAATTATGAGGAGGATTGAAATAGAGGATGATAGTAGGAGGCTACAAGATGACCTAGACAAACTGAGTGAATGGTCCAACAAATGGCTGTTGAAGTTCAACCCGAGAAAATGCAAAGTAATGAAACTAGGCAGTGGGAAACAGGTAGCCAGACACAGGACACAGAATAGGAGATTGAAGTACTTAATGAAACGGACAGAGAGAAAGATCTAGGAGTTGATATAAGACCAAACCTGTCTCCTGAAGCCCACATAAAAAGAATAACGTCTGCGGCATATGCAAGGCTGGCTAACATCAGAACAGCGTTCAGGAACCTGTGTAAGGAATCAGAATCTTGTAACCACATGTGTACAACCAATCCTGGAGTATGCGGCCCCATCATGGAGCCCGTATCTTGTTAAGCACAAGACGAAGCTCGAAAAAGTCCAAAGGTATGCCACTAGACTAGTCCCAGAGCTAAGAGGCATGAGTTATGAGGAAAGGTTGCGGGAAATGCGCTTTACGACACTGGAAGACAGAAGAGTAAGGGGAGACATGATTACAACTTGCAAAATCCTCAGGGGAATCGACCGGGTAAACAAGGATAAACTATTCAACACTGGTGGGACGCGAACAAGGGGACACAGGTGGGAACTGAGTACCTACATGAGCCACAGGGACGTTAGAAGGAAGTTTTCAGTGTGAGAGCAGTTAACGGATGGAATGCATTAGGCAGAGATGTGGTGGAGGCTGACTCCATATGTAACGGGGGGTGGGGGGAAATAGCTCTATCTTGTCCATTATTCCACCCCCCTAGTTAACTAACGAGGCCGGGGGAAACAGCTCTCTCTAGTCCGTTATCCCGTCCTCAGTTAGCTAACTATTCTAGAGCACCTCCAGAGTTCCTAAGGCAACCTCTCTCGTTCAACACCTTGTAACCTAGGTATTTGACTACCTAGGTGCTAAGACTACAAGGCGCCGTAACTTGATCAGTTACCCGAAACCCTAGAGAGAACTCTAGAATACCTATTCACCGCCACAAACGTATGCGAGAAAACGAAATGAAAGAAATGAATAGTGAAGTAATTAGTGAGGGAGGGGCGAGAGGCAGAGAGGTGGGAGGAGCGAGGAGGGTCATTAGTTGAAAGTGAGAGTTCAGAGAGGGGTGGAGGGAGAGGTGTAGATAGGTAGAAGTAGAAGAGTAGATAGTAGAAGTAGAAATGCTGCCACCATCCATTCATGATCATCACATACAAGACAAGGAATGGAACTTGCCTGTATCACAAAATATTCTCAAAAGATGTTATCATGAGTTCATTATTAGTAGTTCCCATCTTTATCATGTACTCATTCTAAACCATGAAACCAGTAACCACAGAGGCTTTCTCACCTCAACTCAAATCTCTAGGGAACAAAATAAAGGTCCATTTAAATGATAAATTCAACAATTATATTTCACATTAAGTATCATAATTCAGCAAATCCAATTAAAATGTTCCAGTTTAATATGCAAAGTGAGTCATCATCAAGAATTCGAGAACCCTACAACTTGACTGCCCCTGAATCGTCACACAACACTTGTAAAACACGACAAGTCACCTTAATGTTCACTCACCGAGGACTGAGTCTAAGTTGAATAGAGAGGGGGGGGGGGGGTCTGTAACTTGACAGAGACTGTCTCGCCCCTGCCGGCCGACAGCTCCCCCTGCTAGGGACGTCGTCTCCGCTCTCCTGGCTCGTGTGCTGTTCTGTCTTGTTAATGCTTCATGGCTCGATAGTTCTCCGAGTATTATTGGGGAACCTAGTAGCTAACTCCGCCCACAAATAGATAGCCTCCGGCACTCTACCAAGCCACTCTCTTAAACGTCGGCATGTTTGAAGGTTACCCGGCTCCAATTATACGCTTAGCGGAAGCAAGGTGAAATTCACATGATCTGACCTCAGGTCACTTGGGGTCATTAACGCTTTGAGGTGTGAGATCTCAGGCAGACAACTGGCGCCTCTCAGATCCTTGTCTGTGACTCATGTACAATATATATTTTAAATAAACTAACCCAAACACTTTTACAGTGTTACATCTCCCCTTCTTCCCGAAATAAAGTTTTTGGCAACACTGCTAAAGCAAGCTAGCTGTGTGCAACAACTTTATTACGAAAAAAAAAAAATACATCCTAGCTAACAAATATACATCATCCTACTCTAAAAAATGAAATATATAGACAGACGTCCATTGTCTCTGGCTGGGCGACGTCACTGCTTGGTCTTGTAGATTAATCCTGTACCACATTTCTTCAACACAACTGCCTCCGTCGCTTCTCCGTCGTTAACTGCACAACACCACTTGGTCAACCCGAAAGGCCGTTACTACTTGAACTGCGCACAGGACCGTGGAATTCGGTGTCCCAGCTGATCTGTAATTGGCCCTACGTCCAGTCACCATGAGAGACGTATATTGGGGTTTCTTCACAGCTATAGGGACTACAAGTTTCGAGACTTCATATAGTTGCCAACAGTAGAAATCCCATCCTACTCTTCTTCCTCCCTGTTGCTCCAGCACGCCTCCTTCAGAGAGCTACTTCTGACAGCCACATCAAGTCCGCATGACACAGGAAGAATCACTCAACAGAGCAACATGCTTTGTAGGAGGGGCGGCCAGTTTAAGGCAAACGATCCTGTCTTGCAATTACGCTCCATGCAATGATGCTGATACCCAGGCAAGGGACACGAGGCATCGTGTCCTCAACTCAGCTTGTCTTATCTTCTTCTTCTTCATTTCTTCTTTCTTCTCTCTTCCTTCTTCTCTCTTCTTTTCTGCTCCTCTTCTTTCTTCTCTCTTCTTCTTCTCTCTTTTTCCTCCCATGGTCTTAGACAAGCGACCTGGGGTCCCATTGGGGGTCTGTCCATCCTGGGGTCCATCCTGGGTAGACCGATGTTGGTGGGACAGACTGGAGTCGTTGTTGCTCCTCTTCCATCTTTACTGGGTCGTCTGGGGTCGTCTGCAGAACGACCTGGGGTCCACTGGGTAGACCAATGTGACTGACCGAGAGGGCTGCATCTTGGGGTCCCCTGGGGTGGTGATGGAGGTGGAGCCATGACCTCCAGGTAGTGGGCTGCTCGTGGTGGTGGTGATAAACGCCCGTGAGTATGGTACACAGCAGCCGTCTCCCTCTTCTGTATGTGCGTCTCTCCTCTCTTCTGGCTCCCACCTGTGGTGAACATAAAGGCGACAAATACCCGTGGTTCCATCTTGTTGTGTGACCCTGTAGTTTGTATAGGGTTCACACAGTCCAGTTATACCGCTCTCCTCCTGGCAACAACTACACTTAAATTTTAATAATCCAATTAACTCTGACTGATATTGACTTGTGGAACATAAAACAGTAACAGAGTAAGTTAGGAGAAGAGAGAATAAGGTCATCACTACTTTTAACTTGTCACAAAAAAAAAAAATCAACACTAATAGACAAAACGCTAGCCTAACTTAACTGTACCGTTCCTACTCTTAAGTACATAAATATCCATTTACTTACTCCACCCTTAACCTACAGCCACCTACGTGACCCAGAGTGTTTCCCTAGCATCTCCGCCGGTCAACAACTCCAAACTGTTGCCACCCCTGTGACCAGACTATCTAACGTCGAGCGTCCCCAACGTGAAGTCTACTGACATACTAAGCCTCCCCCTAGCATGCTGTACAAGACCAGTACACCTCGGGTTATTGCGTTCAAATGGAGTAAAACAGTCGGTCGCAATAATCTGAGCAGAACCACCACTAAATTCTACTTAAGAACTACACCTGCCACTCCCCAACTGACCTGGAGACCAGCGGTGGCTGGGTGTCCCGTGGGACATGCGAGGTCACCTGTCACACTCAGCTGACCTGCACTACCAACACCGCTAAGTTCCCCAAATCACCAAATCTTATTACTAACATAAATCACTACACCGCACGTTCTGGTGAACATTCCCTGAATACCACAAAACTCACAAAATCACTAAACAACAACACCAGAGAATCACCATCTCCTAACCTGAACAAAGCTCGCTAAATCGCGAATAATAAACACATGTCAAGATCTCCCTGATAGCGCCTGAGCGGCAAAAGACACGTGGGGCTGAACAATGTTCAAAAGAACACCAACATAAACATTGTTCAACACCGCTGCCATCATTGAAACGGGGGGGTGGGGGAAATAGCTCTATCTTGTCCATTATTCCACCCCCCAGTTAACTAACGAGGCCGGGGGAAACAGCTCTCTCTAGTCCGTTATCCCGTCCCAGTTTAGCTAACTATTCTAGAGCAACTTCCCAGAGTTCCTAAGGCAGCCTCTCTCGTTCAACACCTTGTAACCTAGGTATTTGACTACCTAGGTGCTAAGACTACAAGCGCGTCACTTGATCAGCTTACCCGAAACTCTAGAGAGAACTCTAGAATACAAAATCATTGCCACAAACGTATAAGAGAAAACAAAAGGAAAGAAATGAATAGTGAAGTAATTAGTGAGGGTTTGGGGTGAGAGGTAGAGAGGTGGGAGGAGCGAGGAGGGTCATTAGTTGAAAGTGAGAGTTTAGAGAGGGGGTGGAGGGAGAGGTGTAGATAGGTAGAAGGAGAAGAGTAGATAGTAGAAGTAGAAATGCTGCACCATCCATTCATGATCATCACATACAAGACAAGGAATGGAACTTGCCTGTATCACAAAATATTCTCAAAGATGTTATCATGAGTTCATTATTAGTAGTTCCCATCTTTATCATGTACTCATTCTAAACCATGAAACCAGTAACCACAGAGGCTTTCTCACCTCAACTCAAATCTCTAGGGAACAAAATAAAGTCCATTTAAATGATAAATTCAACATTATATTTCACATTAAGTATCATAATTCAGCAATCCAATTAAATGTTCCAGTTTAATATGCAAAGTGAGTCATCATCCAAGAATTCGAGAACCCTACAACTTGACTGCCCCTGATCGGTCACACAACACTTGTAAAACACGACAAGTCACCTTAATGTTCACTCACCGAGGAACTGAGTCTAAGTTGAATAGAGAGGGGGGGGGGGTCTGTAACTTGACAGAGACCTGTCTCGCCCCTGCCGGCCGACAGCCTCCCTGCTAGGGACGTCGTCTCCGCTCTCCTGGCTCGTGTGCTGTTCTGTCTTGTTACATGCTTCATGCTCGATAGTTCTCCGAGTATTTATTGGGGAACCTAGTAGCTAACTCCGCCCACAAATAGATAGCCTCCGCACTCTACCAAGCCACTCCTTAAACGTCGGCAGGTTTGAAGGTTTACCCGGCTCCAATTATACGCTTAGCGGAAGCAAGGTGAAATTCACATGATCTGACCTCAGGTCAACTTGGGGTCATTAACGCTTTGAGGTGTGAGATCTCAGGCAGACAACTGGCGCCTCTCAGATCCTTGTCTGTGACTCATGTACTATATATATTTTAAATAAACTAACCCAAACACTTTTACAGTGTTACACATACACTTTTAAGTGTATATATGATAGAGCCCAGTAGGCTCAGGAATCTGTACACCAGTTGATTGACAGTTGAAAGACGGGACCATAGAGCCAAAGCTCAACCCCCGCAAGCACAAATAGATGAGTACACCCACTCCTAGTCTCTTCCACATTCACTACTACTGTCCTCCACACACACACTCCTAGTCTCCTGTACACCACTCATAGTCTCCTCCAAACGCACTCTTCATCTCCTCTACACCCACTCCTAGTCTCCTCTACACCCATTAAGAGTCTCCTCCACAGGCACTCTTAGTCTCCTCCACACCCACTCCTAGTCTCCTACACACACCCACTCCTTGTCTCCTCCACCTCCCTCCTAGACTCCTCCACACCCATTCCTAGTCTCCTCTACACCGCTCCTAGTCTCCTTCAGACCCACTCCTAGTCTCCTCCACACTCAATTCTAGTCTCCACCACACCCACTCCTAATCTCCTCCACACCCACCCCAAGTCTCCTCCACCCCCCACTACTAGTCTCTTCCACACTGAATTCTAGTGTCCTCCACACCCACTCCTAGTCTCCTCCACACCCACTCCTAGTCTCTTCCACCCCCACTCCTATTCTCCTCTACACCCACTCCTAGTCTCCTCCACACCCACTCCTAGTCTGCTATACACCCACTCCTAGTCTCCTCCCTTCGAACTCCTAATCTCCGACACACCCTCTCCTAGTCTCCTCCAATCTTACTCCTAGTCCCCTCCACACTCACTCCTAGTCTCATCTAAACCCAATCCTAGTCTCCTCCACACCTACTCCGAGTCTCCTCTACACCCTCTCCTAGTCTCCTCTACAGTTACTCGTATTCTCCTCTACACTCACTCTTAGTATCCTCTTCACCCACTCCTAGTGTCCTGCACACTCACTCTTTGTCTCCTTCACACCCAATCCTAGTCTCCTCTACATCCACTCCAATCTCCTCCACAGGCACCCCTAGTCACCTCCACACCCACTTCAAGTCTCCTCAACACCCACCCCACGTCTCCTCCACACTCATTCATAGCCTACTCTACACCCACCCCTAGTCTCCTCTACTCTCACTCCTAGTCTCCTCTACACCATCTCCTAGTCTCTTCCACACCCACTCCTAGTTTCCTCTTGTTGGAAAGTTCCAACACTAATACATCCTTATTGTATCAAAATATATCACCATTGTATACTAGGCATAATAACTATGAATTCTACTAATTGTAGTACTAATATAAATTAATAATTTCCTATTAATTAATGCGCGTTATTTACCAAATTCTTCCCACATCGAGGGACATTATTGCGTCAGATAATATTCTCAACCTTTGTCAGTATTCTTTACAAGAATTAATACCTGATAATATAACAACTAGTGATCCTATAACAACAAATTATCAACTAAAAGATCACTATATAACAGTTATCTGTTATCTTAAACTATCATGGAGGAGACAAAAATTCTCTCCATTTCTCGTTTAATATGAACACTGTTCATATTTATTATTATTCAGCGAGAATGTAAACAATATATAACTCCATATAATTCTGACCCCATTCTCATTAAGGTATTAAGTAGAGTAATTACAAGGAAAAGAATTTTCCGTTTCTACTAAAATATGTTGCGCATGCGCGAGAGAGAGGTTGAGGGAGGAGAATAGGACGCGAGACCTCCACACCTGTGGACGACGGCTGAGACAACGTGGCGGCCATAAGTCCAGGGAGAGGCGAAATTTTCACCAACTACACGATCGGCCATTGCTATTAATCGGCCCTGGAGTATGTAATTACTCCATTAGCGATCCAAGGATTGCATCGGTGGACAACCAGCAGGTTAAGTGGTCTAGTTTTCGTATAGGAGCTCATTATATGTTAACTTTACCCTTAGTCCTTCGTTACGTCGTGATCCCTCCCCAATTGACAAGTACGTCCACAGGGAATTTAATTTGTCCCTTCCATTGAAGCGTAATGATATAATTTAACTTGTGTAGACAATATTTACACCACATTGGTTTTCGAGCTGTGTTGGAGCAGTAGTGAGTGCAACAGTTTCACACCTACGCTGGCGGGTCACATGTTCCAGCAAGTTCCAGATGACGCCATCTCAACACCACGCTTCCGTTCACTGTCACAGCTAAGCAGCTGAGATTATATCAATTTTGTTATTGCTTACTTATGAACAGTTGGAACCTAATAATAATTTGAAATTATATTTCATTTACGGGAGCTAGGAAGTCAATTCTACAGCCTCATGAACTTTAGATAGGAACAATTTTCTTATCTAACCATTATTTAATATTCTTGTTACTACCCAAATTATCAAATGTTTATATCATTTATATATCTTAGTAAGAGTTACTCATTTTATTCGAGGAAGAACCAGCCTCGATGGAGCGTACTAGGAGTCAATCAACTTCTGGTATTAACCCTTAATTGTGAAGTTTGGGAAAGTTTAACTCTTGAATAGTAATTTAATCTACTGCCCATTATTATTAAATAAATAATTCTTAATGATTTCATTATCCACAGGCACTGGTATTTCAGTCCTTTCTCTATTGTTTATTTATCTGTTTCCCTATTCAGTAAAAATAGGGTGGTCCTTCGAGTAATTCGAATCAATCAATTAAATATCAATATATTGAGAGTTAGCTTTCCTTCACGACACAAATTTGGTCCTTCAAACCTAATAGATAGCTGAGAATCAAGCTATCCTAATTAACCATTACTAATTACTGTGTGTAGTAACCTAGGCTAACCATATTTCATTATTTGTGGCTACCGGCAGTGTACCACATATGTTAGCCTAACTCACACCAATTTATTTGCTGTCTATACCTCATGTATAAGGTAGCACTAGTGGGACATAGTCAGTTGCCCACAACACTCAGACCTATACCTCACACTGAGGTAAGAATCTTCAGGTCACCAGGAGCAACAGCTCACAATTTCTATAATAACTCTACATTAACACCAGTGTTAGATTGGCGTCACCATCTAACCACTATTTATATAGGTGGTAATGACATCCATCCTACTCGACACCCAGCTGAGGTAATTAATCACCTTAAAACAACAATTTCCTCATTTAAACTTGTTAACAGTTCAGTAGTGTTCACATTAGTGGAACCTCGCCAACTAAGTAATGATAATCGTTGGGGGAGTAAGTCCAGAACATTACCAAAGGGCTGTCAAATATATAAACTTTCGGCTGAGGAAAAGAGTACAATTGGATGCCACTTACATTCAATTTACAGCCAGACCATACAAGCAAAACTTGGCAAGAGATGGTGTACACCTGCCAGGTGAGTCTAGGTCTCATGTAGTTGATAAATTGGTCAACGCAATAAACCATCATAAAAGGTTATGGCTAGCAAGCCAAAATTAACTATATATATTATATTTTCACTTGTGTGTGCAAGTGCACATTTATAAATTACACAATCTAGAAAGCCCAAAAACACAGCACACCACACACACACACACACATATATATATATATATATATATATATATATATATATATATATATATATATATATATATATATATATATATATATATATATATATATATATATATATATATATATATATATGTCGTACCTAGTAGCCAGAACTCACTTTTCAGCCTACTATTCAAGGCCCGATTTGCCTAATAAGCCAAGTTTTCCTGAATAAATATATTTACTATAATTTTTTTCTTATGAAATGATAAAGCAACCCTTTTCTCTATGTATGAGGTCAATTTTTTTTATTGGAGTTAAAATTAACGTAGATATATGACCGAACCTAACCAACCCTACCTAACCTAACCTAACCTATATTTATAGGTAAGGTTAGGTTAGGTAGCCAAAAAAAGCTAGGTTAGGTTAGGTTAGGTAGGTTAGGTAGACGAAAAAACATTAATTCATGAAAACTTGGCTTATTAGGCAAATCGGGCCTTGAATAGTAGGCTGAGAAGTGCGTTCTGGCTATTAGGTACGACATATATATATATATATATATATAATATATATATATATATATATATAATATATATATATATTATATATATATATATATATATATATAATATATTGTGATGATAATCTCTTTCTAGAGAGATTGAGCCTGCTCTTCCCTACTTCAAGTTACGCCAAAGACAAAAGTATAAGATGCTACATTCAAGATACGTCACCAGTAGCACAAAACGTTTTGACCAGGAGGCAAAACGTATCCAAGATCCCCCCACTCCACACACCCTCCTCACGCTGGCTCGTCATCAAACCAGCTAACTACCCTTCACCAGCTTGCCTCCTTCTGATTGGTGACTCGCCAGCCACGCACCTGCACCCAGCACCTCATCGCCCTCTACACGAATCGACGTCTGAGCCTGACCAGCTATCCACTTCAGAATATTCCTTGTGCTCTTAAGGTTGACACCTCTCTCTGGCATACTCGCTCATTAGCTCGTATACGAAGGGAGGTTTCAGCCATAGCCGATATTCTCAGCACCATTTTAACATTGTAATTTTTGTATTTCATATTGTCTTTACATTTTCTTAATTATTTAATTGTAATTTAACTTCCCGAGATTTGTCTTTATTTTCATTTATGTTTAAAGTATATATATTAAAGTTTCATTGTTCATATTTTGTGTTTTACGTGTTCCTCCCTCTAACTTATCACAGACAACAGGCAAGCAGTCAATAGTTTTTGTTTAAAGTGTGACCAGGCTTTGACACCTGCCATTGGAGGACTGCCGAACATCAACACTCTAACACTTTCCCGTCACAATATATATAAATATATATATATATATATTATATATATATATATATATATATATATATTATATATATATATATATATATATATATATATATATATATATATATGTGTGTGTGTGCTGTGTTTTTAGGTTTTCTAGATTGTGTAATATAAATGTGCACTTGCCCACACAAGTGAAAATGCCAACCTTTATTAGGTAGGAATTTAGGCTGTGTGCTGAGTTTTGCACAAATGCAGACTAAATAACTTAGTAGTTTCTTTAGTAGAAATTATTTCAACTAGTCTTGAACTAGTCAGTAGTGCATTATATTATTCATTATTTTGCTAACCCTGCAACAGGGTGGGATCCAAGTACCATATATTTACTATTGTGCTGACCCTGCAACAGGGTGGGATCCAAGTACCTTATACTGACTCTGATTAGAGTACAGTGGTACCTTGACTTATGATTGCCCCGATTTACGATAATATATATATATATTATCCCACCTTTATATTATATATTATATAACATTATATTATATCACCCACCTCCCCCTTCCCGCTCAGCTCGTTGTCGCCGTGTGGGGGCTTAGTGGGCGGCTGCCGGAGTGTGATGCTCCTTGGGACAGTCCTCTGTCCTTTTCTAGCCTTGTGCTCCTGCTGCCGTCCTCTCCAATTCTGCCCCATGTTGCGACAGGTGTTCGGGACCTGCGCGACTGCCACGACGATATTCAACATATCCTTGCTGCCCAGGGCCATTCAATTCTCCATGTGGACACGTTTACTCGTCCCCCTCGTGGTAGTCGTCGTCAACCCCTCCGGGTTGTGAAGATTAGCTTTGATAGTAGGACCCTTCTACCCTCTGTCATTCTTGCTGGTGCCAGGTGCTCTGTCCAGGAGTACATTCCTTCTCCTCGGCTCTGCAACAACTGCTGGAGGTTTGGGCATGGTGCCCTTCGCTGCTCCGGGACTGTGTCTGTCCTTTGTGTGGTAGCGAAGGTCACTCTAAGTCGGAGTGCACTTCTCCCCGAGGCTCGTTGCCTCAACTGCGGTGAGGCCCATCCTACCTTCTACCACGTGCGTGTGTCCATTACAAGCTTGAGGCAGCCGTCCTCAACTTGAAGCACCGGGAGCGTTTATCTTTTCCTGAGGCGAGACGCCAGGTTCGCCGGCTCCCGCCTTATGCTAATATCTCTTATGCTCGCGTGTTGCGCTCTTCCTCTCCTCGTCCTTCCCTCCTTCCTCAGACTCACAACCGTTTCCGGGCCTTGGACCCTGATGCGCCCACTGCCCCCTCCTTTGTTCCTTTGGGTTCTCTCCCGAAGGGTCCTCCTCCTGGTCCTCTGTCTGGGGTTCCCCTTCCTTCTACCCGGTCTGTCGTGTCTCCTGTGTCTTCTTCCTCGTCCCCCTCCGATCCTCCTTCCCATCCTCTTCCTCCATCTATCGGCTCTCCCCACCGCCTGTCGGTGCGGGCGGATGTCCATCGCTCTCCTAACGGCCGTCGTGTGTGCTCTCGTTCGACTTCTCCTGTTGAGACACTGGAATCTGTTGCCCGGTACGTAGTTGCTGGGACACCGGTCTCTTTAAGTCAGAAGCTTAAGCCTGGCTCCTCTCCTTCCTCTTCCCCGGCGGGTAAGAAGGCTTCGCTTTCTTCCTCAGCTCCTACTTCTGGCTCTGTTGCTCCTTCCCCTCCCGTTTCAGTGCTTACACCCCCTGTTCCTGCTATGAAGGTTTCTTTGGCCCCTGCTTCCCTTTCGGTTGCTGCTCTTGCTGGGGTGCGCTCCCCTCTTTCTACTCCCCTTCTTCCTGCTGCTGTCCTTGACTGCTCCTCTCCGTTGTCTCCTCTTCCTCCAGACCCCGCCCGCCCTCCTCTGAACTATTCTCCCGTTTCCTTCCCTCCGTCTTTGCTCAGTTTACCCATGCCCCCTAACCCTGACTTTCCTGACCCTGATATTCTTTAACGTGCTCTGTTGCTCTTTCGCCTTTGTTTCTTCCTTGTTCTCTGTTTTTGTCCTTTCTCTTCTCGTCGTTGTCCATTCTTCAATGGAACGTTCGAGGTTATTACGCCATTTTTTCGAACTCCAACTTCTGATTTCGCGGTTTTCGCCCCTTTGTGTCTGTCTCCAGGAGCCAATGCTTGGTACTCGTCCTGGTCGTTTTCGTGGCTATTCCTTTCTCCCCCCCCCCAGCCTTTGCTGGGGCTTCTAATTCTTCTGCTCTCTTGATTCGTGCTGATGTTCCCTTTGTTCCTTTGCTTTTTCCTTCGCCTCTCCATTGTTCTGCTGCTCGTATCTTTGTGGGGAAATGGTACACAGTTTGTTCCATTTATCTCCCCTCGAGTGTCCCGCTCTCTCTTCCTGATTTGAAACACCTCCTAGACTCCTTGCCGGAGCCTGTGCTCCTGCTAGATGACTTCAATTGTCGTCATTCTCTTTGGGGTGACGTTCTGACGAATACCCGGGGTCGCTTCTTGAGCCGTTTCTCCTCTCTTCTTCCCTGTCTCTTCTGAATTCTGGTGGGCCCACTCATTTGGACTCTCGGACCCGCACCCTTTCTTGTCTTGATCATTCTCTCTTCTCTTTACTTAGATTTCACGTGGCAGGTTCTTGATGACCTCCATGGAAGTGATCATTTCCCCATCCTTGTTTCCTTTTTCTCTTTTCGCCCTTCCCTCTCTTTCCCTAGGTGGCAATTTGCTAAGGCAGACTGGACCCTATTTACCCTCAGTGCTGCTCTCTCTGACCTCTCCCTTCTGCCTCTCTCTCGCGCTCTCCTCCTTTTTCATGACACTGTCTTCAACGCTGCCCTCCACTCTATTCCTCTCGGGGTCCACGGAAGTGCGTTCCCTGGTGGAATGCAGACTGTGCTCGGGCTGTCCGCTGTAAGCGTGCAGCCTGGAAGAGGCACCGCCATAGGCAGACGACCGATTCTTTTCTTTTCTTTCGGAAAGCGTGTGCGGTGGCCCGTAGGGCCATCCGTACGGCTAAACGTGAATGTTGGGCATCTTATGTCTCAACAATTACGTCCGAAACCCCTCTGGTCCAGATCTGGAAGCGTATCCGCAAGATAGCGGGTAAGTTCGTTCCCGATGTTTCACCGGTCCTTCACCTCCATGATACTCTTGTGGCGGACCCGTTACAGGTCGCTTCCGAACTGGGTTCCCACTTTTCTTCTGTTAGCTCTGGTCTTCATCTTCCCCAATCTTTCCTTTTTCGTAAACCTGTCCTTGAGTCTCGTTCTTTAGATTTCTGCACTCATCTTCAGCTTCCCTATAATGATCCCTTCTCTCTCTCTGAACTTCGTTCTGCCCTGGCCCTCTGCGGTTCTACGGCGGCGGGCTCCGATGGTATTCATTATGAGATGCTTCGCCATCTCCCTCCGAGCACGTCTCAGTATTTACTGAGTCTGTATAATCGGATCTGGGAGTCGTCGTCAGTCCCTGAGGGCTGGCTCAATGCCGTTGTCCTCCCTGTTCGCAAACCGGGGTCTCTGGGTACTTCCCCTAAGGACTTTCGCCCTATTGCTCTCACAAGTTGTGTCTGCAAACTTTTTGAACGTATGGTTAACGTTCGTCTGATGTGGTTCCTGGAACACCATCACCTCCTCTCCCCTTCTCAATTTGGTTTCTGCAAGTGCCGCAGCACGACAGATGTCCTGGTGAACTTGGAGGTCTATATTCGTACTGCTTTTGCTGCGAAGACCTCCGTTGTTGCCGTCCTTTTTGACCTGGAAAAGGCTTACGACACCACTTGGCGTTATCATATCCTATCTCAACTTCATTCTTTTGGCCTTCATGGTCATCTCCCTCTCTTTCTCCGCAGCTTCCTCTCTCGTCGTTCCTTTCGGGTGCGCCTTGGTACCGCTCTCTCTCCCTCTTTTCAGCAATACGAAGGTGTGCCCCAGGGTAGTGTTCTGAGCACTACTCTTTTTCTGGTTGCCCTCAATGGTCTTCTTTCCTCTCTTCCTTCTGGTGTCTTCTCCGCTCTCTATGTCGAAGATCTTACCCTTTGTTGTCAGGGTGATGATTCGCCTCTCCTTCAACGCCGGCTTCAACTTGCAATTGATGCCGTGTCGTCTTGGGCCACAGATCATGGCTTCAAGTTCTCTACTTCTAAGACTTGTGCCATGACTTTTACGCGGAAACGGGTTGTTCTTCGTCCCTCTTTGTCACTTTATGGTCATCCCCTTGAATACAAAGATTCCACGAAGCTTTTGGGGTTATTCCTTGACACTCGTTTGTCTTGGTCTCCCCATATCTCTTACTTCCGTGTTGAGTGCGCTAAGGCCCTTACCCTCCTTCGGGTCTTGTCCCATACTTCTTGGGGGGCAGATAGGCGCACTCTCCTTGCTTTACATTCCTCTCTCGTCCTGTCTAAGCTCGATTATGGTTTCCCTGCTTACTCGTCTGCTTCTCCTTCTACTCTTCGCTGTCTTGATGCTTTGCACCAAACTGGGTTGCGCCTCAGTTCTGGTGCCTTTCGTTCGACTCCCATCCTTAGCTTGTATGTTGACACTGGCTTCCTGTCTCTCCAGGACCGCCGTGATCGCTACTGTCTTCGCTATCTTGCGCGATCCTTGCAACATCCTTCCTCTCGCCTCTGTCGTGCTTAACTTTTACCCCTCCTGCGGTTCCTGTTCCTCTTCACCACCTCCCTCTTTCTGTCCGGTTATCTCGCCTGCAGGATTCTCTTTCCGTTTGTATTTCTGATGTTTCTCCTCGTGTTGTTCCTTCTTTGCCCCCGTGGAGGGTCCCTCTTCCGCGGTTTTGTACATCCTTGACCCGTATCACTAAAGCTTTTACCCCTCCTACGGTTCTAAAACGCCTTTTCCTCGAGCACTTTTCTTCTCACTCCCGCTCCGTTTCTGTCTTCACCGATGGGTCTAAGTCAGCGGACGGTGTTGGCTACTCTGTTGTTTTTCCTGATCGCACTTATATGTCGCTTGCCTCCGGAGACTAGCATCTTTACAGCGGAACTTTATGCTATTCTCTATGCTCTTCGTCTCCTGCTTTCTCGTTGTCAGTCTTCCTTTGTAGTTGTTGGCAGGCTTCTTGGTTGTCTGTTACTGGTGACAAGCTACGTACTCTTAAATGTTGTGTTTCCTCGTGGCAGTCCTCCTTCCACCGTAACCGGCGGTGGGAAACAGCTCTGGCGAGGTTGCGTATTGGCCATACTCGCTTAACCCATGGTCACTTGATGGAGCGCCGCCCTGCTCCTTATTGTCCTAGTTGCATTGTCCCTCTTACGGTCGTGCATGTCCTTCTTGAATGTCCTCACTTCCAGGGCGAGCGTGTGTCTTGCTTTCCGACCGCCCCTCACAGTCACTTGTCCCTCGCTAGAATTCTTGGTGACTCGGATACTTTTGATATCGTTCGCCTTATGCGTTTTTGTTCTCGTATTGGCATCCTTGGTGATATTTAGCGCCCTCTGATTATTTTGCGTATTTGATGGTGCTACATAGCCTTCCCGGTTTGGTGCCTTCTTTTGATTATTACTTACTTACTTATATCACCCACCTGATGCTGGTGCCTCCACACCCACCTGTTGCAGGTGCCCCAACACCCAGCTGTTGCTGGTGCCCCCACACCCACCTGTTGCTGGTGCCCCCCCACCCAGCTGGTGCCCCAAACCCACCTGTTGCTGGTGCCCCCTCACACCCACCTGTTGCTGGTGTCCCCCACTCCCACCTGTTGCTGATGCCCCCCACACCCACCAGTTGCTGGTGCCCCGCACACCCAGCTGTTACTGGTGCCCCCACACCAACCTGTTGCTGGTGCCCCCCACACCCACCAGTTGCTGGTGCCCCGCACACCCAGCTGTTGCCGCCACACCCACCTGTTGCTGGTGCCTCAACACCCATCTGTTAATGGTGCCCCCACACCCACCTGTTGCTGGTGCCCCCACACCCACCTGTTGCTGGTGTCCCCACACCCACCTAATGCTGATGCCCCCACACCCACCTGTTGCTGGTGTCCCCCACACCCACCTGTTGCTGGTGCCCCCCACATACCTGTTGCTGGTGCCCCCCACACCTACATGTTGCTGGTGCCTTAACACCCAGCTGTTGCCTCCCACACACACCTGTTACTGGTGCCCTACACACCCAGCTCTTGCTTGTGCCCGCATACCCACCTGTTGCTGGTGCCACCCCCATACCAATCTATTGCTGGCGCCCCCACACCCAGCTATTGCTGGTGCCCCCCAAACCCACCTGTTGCCCTCACACCCACCTGTTGCTGGTGCTCCCCACACCCACCTGTTGCTGGTGCCCCCCACACCCACCTGTTGCTGGTGCCTCCCACGCCCACCTGTTGCTGGTGCCCCCCACACCCACCTGTTGCTGGTTCCCACCCTCCTGTTGCTGGGCCCCCACACCCACCTGTTGTTGGTGCCCCCCACACCCACCTGTTGCTGGTGCCCCCCACACCCACCTGTTGCTGGTGCCCCCCATACCCTCCTGTTGCTGGGCCCCCACACCCACCTGTTGCTGGTGCCCCCCACACCCACCTGTTGCCCCCCCCCCCACCACCCTCCTGTTTCTGGTGCCTCCACACCCACCTGTTATTGGTGCCCTCCACACCCATCTGTTGCTGGTGCCCCTTACACCCAGCTATTGCTGGGGCCCCCTACACCCACCTGTTGCTGGTGCCCTCACACCAACCTGTTGCTGGTGCCCCCACACCAGATGACACAAAAATCAGTATGAAAATTACCTCGGCTGAGGACATAGAAAAACTTCAAGCTGATATTAACAAAGTTTTCGACTGGGCATCAGAAAATAACATGATGTTTAACAGTGATAAATTCCAGGTACTCAGGTACGGTAAAAATGAGGACCTTAAACATAATACAGAGTACAAAACACAATCAAATGTACCCATAGTAGGAAAACAGCATGTAAAGGATTTGGGAATAATAATGTCTGACGACCTAACGTTTAAGGAGCATAACCAAGCAAATATTGCGACAGCCAGAAAAATGATAGGATGGATTACGAGAACTTTCAAATCCAGGGATCCCATCACAATGGTTGTACTCTTCAAGTCACTTGTGTTGTCCCGTCTTGAGTACTGCTCAGTACTCACTTCCCCCTTCAGAGCAGGAGAGATTGCTGAAATAGAGGGAATACAGAGAACATATACGGCACGCATAGATGCAATAAAGCACCTACATTATTGGGATCGTCTCAAAGCCCTCCAAATGTACTCACTAGAAAGAAGACGAGAGAGATATCAAATAATATACACCTGGAAGATACTGGAGGGTCAAGTACCAAATCTACACAGTAAAATAACAACGTACTGGAGTGAACGACATGGAAGAAAATGTAGAATAGAACCAATGAAGAGCAGAGGTGCCATAGGCACAATCAGAGAACACTGTATAAACATCAGAGGTCCGCGGTTGTTCAACGTCCTCCCAGCAAGCATAAGAAATATTGCCGGAACAACCGCGGACATTTTCAAGAGGAAACTAGATTTATTCCTCCAAGGAGTTCCGGACCAACCGGGCTGTGGTGGGTATGTGGGCCTGCGGGCCGCTCCAAGCAACAGCCTGGTGGACCAAACACTCACAAGTCGAGCCTGGCCTCGGGCCGGGCTTGGGGAGTAGAAGAACTCCCAGAACCCCATCAACCAGATATCAACCAGGTAACACCCACCTGTTGCTGATGCCCCACACCCAGCTGTTGCTGGTGCCCCCCACACCCACCTATTGCTGGTTCACCCCCCCACCCTCCTGTTGCTGGGCCCCACACCCACCTGTTGCTGGTGCCCCCCACACCCACCTGTTGCTGGTGCCCCCCCTCACCCTCCTGTTGCTGGTGCCCACACACCCACCTATTATTGGTGCCCTCCACACCCATCTGTTGCTTGTGACCCCCACTCCCCACTTTTGCTGGTGCCTCCCACACCCACTTGTTGCTGGTGACCCCCACATCCACCTGTTGCTGTCGTCCTCCCCCCACACACCTGTTGCTCTTGTCCCCTACACCCATCTGTTGCTGGTGCCCCCCAAACCCAGTTGTTGCTGGTTCCCCCCAAACCCACCTGTAGCTGGTGCCCCCACACCCACCTGTTGCTGGTGCCCCCACACCCAGCTGTTGCTAATGCCCCCACACCCACCTGTTGCTGGTGTCCCTAACACCCACCTGTTGCTGGTGTCCCCCACACCCACCTGTTGCTGGTGCCCCCCACACCCACCTGTTGCTGGTGCCCCTAACAACCACCTGTTGCTGGTGCCCCCAAACCCACCTGTTGCTGGTGCCCCCACCCCACATGTTGCTGGTACCCCACACCCTCCTGTTGCCCCCACACCCACATGTTGCTGGTGCCCTCACACCTACCTGTTTCTCATGCCACCCCCACACCAATCTATTGCTAGTGCCTCCACACCCACCTGTTGCTGGTGAGCGCCACACCCACCTGTTGCTGGTGCCCCTTCACACCCACCTGTTGCTGGTGCCCCTTCACACCCACCTGTTGCTGGTGTCCCCACACGCAGCTGGTGCTCCCCACACCCACCTGTTGCTGGTGCCCCCCACACCCATCTGTTGCTGGTGCTCCCCACACCCACCTGTTGCTGGTGCCCCCACACCCACCTGTTGCTGGTGCCCCCACACCCACCTGTTGCTGGTGCCCCCCACACCCACCTGTTGCTGGTGTCCCCCACACCCACCTGTTGCTGATTCCCCCCCCCCACCCTCCTGTTGCTGGGCCCCCACACCCACCTGTTGCTGGTGCCCCCCCCACCACCCTCCTGTTGCTGGTGCCACCACACCCACCTGTTATTGGTGCCCTCCACACCCATCTGTTGCTGGTGCCCCCTACACGCAGCTATTGCTGGGGCCCCCCACACCCACCTGTTGCTGGTGCCCTCACACCCACCTGTTGCTGGTGCCCCACACCCACCTGTTGCTGGTGCCCCCACACCTAGCTGTTTCTGGTGCCCCCCACACCCACCTATTGCTGGTTCACCCCCCCACCCTCCTGTTGCTGGGCCCCCACACCCACCTGTTCCTGGTGCCTTCCCACACCCACCTGTTGCTGGTGCCCTCCACACCCATCTGTTGCTTGTGCCCCCCACACCCCTTTTGCTGGTGCCTCCCACACCCACTTGTTGCTGGTGACCCCCACATCCACCTGTTGCTGTCGTCCCCCCCCCCACACACCTGTTGCTGTTGTCCCCCACACCCATCTGTTGCTGGTGCCCCCCAAACCCAGCTGTTGCTGGTTTCCCCCAAACCCACCTGTTGCTGGTGCCCCCACACCCACCTGTTGCTGGTGCCCCAACACCCACCTGTTGCTGGTGCCCCTAACACCCACCTTTTGCTGATACCCCCACACCCACATGTTGCTGGTGCCCCCGCACCCACTTGTTGCTGGTGCCCCCACACCCACCTGTTGCTGGTGCCCCCACACCCACCTGATGCTGGTGCCACCCCCACACCCACCTGTTGCTGATGCCACCCCCACACCAATCTCTTGCTGGTACCTCCAAACCCACCTGTGGCTGGTGCCCGCCACACCCACCTGTTGCTGCTGCCCCCACACCCACCTGTTGCTGATGCCACCCCCCACCAATCTATTGCTGGTGCCTCCACACCCACCTGTTGCTGGTGCCCGCCACACCCCCTGTTGCTGGTGCCCCTTCACACCCACCTGTTGCTGGTGCCCCCCACACAGCTGGTGCTCCACACACCCACCTGTTGCTGGTGCCCCCAACACGCAGCTGGTGCTGGTGCCCTCCACACTCACCTGTTGCTGGTGCCCCCACACCCACCTGTTGCTGGTGCCCCCAACACGCAGCTGGTGCTGGTGCCCCCACCCCACCTGTTGCTGGTGCCCCCCCACACCCACCTGTTGCTGGTGCCCCCCACACACAGCTGTTGCTGGTGCCCCCACACCCAGCTGTTGCTGGTGACCCCCACACCCACCTGTTGCTGGTGCCCCCACATGTTGCAGAAAGCAAGTCAACTAGTACAATGACGGTTGACAGTCCATTTGCAGAAAGTAGGCTGTTGATCGTCTTTGCAATCTTGCTGTGGTTTGATCCGGCAATCCTTCCCGTTAGGTGAAATAGTTCAGTAGTCGTACTGTAATCATTCACAAGCCGTGACTGGTGAAGGTTGTGGCTGGGTTGGTGGTGGAGGCGGACCCTGGATGTGGCTTCACCGAGAATTAGGCTGTTGGACAGTGGCGCCACTGTCTTGTAAGACTTGATTGGTTGTGAGACGTCGCTGGAGGACTGGTAGTTGAAGCCTGGCGGGCAACAGACGTTTTATTGATCTCTTCCTGCTTCTGGACTCTTTGGTCTCTTCCTGCTTCTGGACTCTTCCTGCTTCTGGACTCTTTGGTTTAAACATTAGGGTTTCCATTATCGAGAATATGAAATATCAACGGATTGTCGTGGTTTCCCTAGGACCCAGATCTTCCTGTCTGATCAGATAGTTAGGGGGAAATGATGACGTGTTCCAGCAGAGATATGCATCGGTTGTGGAGTGCATTTAAGTCCCCGTAGTGATGGTCGAGTGAGCAGATGCTACACTTCCCTGCAGGCAGTGAACACTTCCAAGAGTACTGGTAATATTTGCAGCCTTGTCGATGTGGATGAACCTCACTCTCTCGTTACTTCCCTTAGTGGTGTGAATATACCAAAGTATCTGAATCAGTTGTCTTCAACAAGGGTCCCTTCATCAGCAGAGTTGAAGGTGAGTTTCACTGTTGATCGCTAGCTTCATTCTCAGTTATTTTTCTTTGCAATCCCAGTTAGTGCAGTTTTGTGTGCCGATACTATCGATGATGTCGACTATAGGTTGGTCAGTAATCCAGATACTTATACACCGACCAAAAACAGCCGTCACTACCAAGTATCGTGGAGGTGGAAGAGAGTGCCTCTGAACAGCTTTATCACTAGAGAATAGGGGCAGGGCTCTATTGCCATTTTCTTTTATGTCAATCGGTGCAACACCAGTGATGCTACCATGAATATGAAATATCTCCGTCCAGGTAATGGTCTGGGTCCTCGGTACTGCACCATAATCTTGTAAAGCATGGTACCTGTTGACATGTACCATAAGCGAGAGCTAAAGACTTAGCAGTTCAACTGGTATACTCACAATGGCCCTCAGTACCAATGAAATAATGCTCCTCACACTCTGTAAGGCTCGCCTGCTCGCTTGAAACTGCATCTCTCCTAAGTTGTTTTACATTCAGCTACTCAAAACAAAAAGTTTCAAACAGCATGGGCTACAGCCCGTCCTCCAAACAAAGACCCAAAAGTGATTTTATGCGCCGGCCAAGCCCCCAGTTTATGAATAAAAAACGGTTTATACACGAATCACAACTGCTGACGTTCGAACACTTTCCGGAACAAGTGCTTCACTGGCGAATTTTGTTCGGACCACAACGCTCTAAATGCTTCACCCACGTACTACAAATTCAAATAATTGCCAACAGAACCTAAACACCTAACATAACCTAACCTATGCCTATATATGCACAATATGCTATAATGTTCATTTATATATGAGAAGATTCCCGTTTTGAATGAACAGCATGTAAAAATTAATGAATGCGTCTGTGGGGTCGACCGCTGGATGTAATGGACTTGAGTCGAGGAGGGGTTGTGGGCTATAGTGAGCCTGTCGTACTCACCTGGCACAGGAGTGGGGCTGTAACTGATCTCTCCCAGTGAGCGGCAGTAATATATGCAGTCCATCCTCATCAACAATGAATTTTGTTCGAACTAAAATGCTGTAAATGCTTCACCCATATACTACAAATACAAATAATCGCCAACAGAACCTAAAAATCTATCTTAACCTAACTAATACCTAAATTTCCACAGTATGCTAACATATAACAATAATAATTTATATTTGAGAAAATTCCTATTTTGAATGGACAGCATGTTAAAATTGACGAATGCGTCTTTAGGGTCTACCACTGGATGGAATGGACTTGGTCTGTGGAAAGGTTGATTCATGAGCTCAGTGGAGAGGTGGCAGATACCACCAACTAGAATATCTGAGGAGGGTTTCCAGGCAACACAAATTCATATATGTTTTGTGTTTACATTTCTTGTTAGGAAAGTATTATTCAGGTTTTGGATGACTGCAGAACTCTGTACACCTACTGAGAGGCAAAAGAGCAAGACATCGAGCAAGGAAATATACGACACACCATAATTACGGAACCCAGGGATCCATATCCATTTCAGTTGTGGATAAAATCCAACTGGACTGACGTGACTCATTTATTTATGACATGTAGTGCATGTGAGAGCGTGTATGTCCCATGCAATGATTGAAGGTGAGAGTCTTTGGTGTATTCTTTTCGGCATCAATATTAAGCTGCAGTCGGACACCCAGTTAAGTCCATTGTGACTGTTAGGCAAAGTGCCGGAAGTGTTGGTTGAGGGTAGTCAGAAGGTGAGGTAGAGGCCCAGTGACGTGTTGATGGTCATCATTATTAGTATTATATTTCGGTGTACTGTTGTAATCTTGTGAACTCTTATATTGAATGTCTTTAAGGATAACCACCTTCCAAGAATGTAGAAATACCGAGAACATTGTTATTATGTATGTATTAACCATACATTTTGTTCTTGTAGCTACTGAATATATACGTACTTGCACTTATTAACTTATCCATCCATGATCACTATATTTAGGGAGTGGAAGCTGCATCCCAGAGTCAACTCTGAAGACATATTGGTAATGGATATTTTCAGTGAGAGCTGCTCTAATTGCAGGGAAGATGTTTATATAAATTAGTTCATTTAACACTATTCTGGTGATAAGATTCAGGTAGAGAGTCGAAGGGTAACATTGAGGTACCATCCACATTTCGTTTTATTATATTTTTGTTAATTAGATGTTACAGTTCTTTTAGATTAAGATGATTCACTCCTTGCCTCTGCAGATCTGATAATTCTTGAGAGAAAATTCAGATTTCTGGCTAGTTACATTAATTTTAAGATAAAATCGAGTTGGGAAATAATAAACTGAGAGAGGGTAGTGGGTCACCTGAGAGAGGACTTCCTTATGGGTTATGCAGTAGATGTGGTATATGCCAACAGGTTCTTGTTGATGTTTATTCAACATAGCGACATCCTACAAAACATTAAACGTGGTTAGGTGACTTATCATGGTGTCATTGGCATCACAGAGGTGTCAGTTGGGGGTATTGCCTTTGTGTTTCTTTTTATTATTGTCTGCGGAGGGGGACCGGTGGAGACAAGGGTGCCTGGAGCCCCACAAGTTGAAAGAGACTTGTGTGATCATATATCAATTTGGTTGATGCAGGATATCCACAGTGATCATCTTGTTAATCTGACAATGTTAACACAATGTTGCTCTTTTCTCAAGTCAGTATGGTTAGATGCCAACTAGTGAAGCAAGATACCATAAATTATAATAATATTTATCAGGCGTAACCTTGTGTTGTTCATGCCTTAAGCTTGCATGGTAAGATAACGAATGGTAGTGTTCAGAGTATTTGTGAAAGTCATTGTTAACTGATGACGACAACGATGTTCCTCATGCCTCCATCAGCCATTCTCAAATATCATCAGTTACATACCATTTATGGTTATATTGGTTGTATGGTGATGGCAACAATGATTATCTTTCCTCGAACTAGTATTACCAACATTTTATTGCCAAGGTTTATGGTGTATGAAGCTTATAAAGGTTATATTGGTTAACTGACGATGGCAAGACTGGAGCTATCGGTTCACCCTTGTAAAGTCAGCTATTGTTGGTTGGTCAGCTATTGCTGCATCCTGCATAATGTTCTTCTTATGTATATAATAATAATAATAATAATAATAATAATAATCAATTTAAATAAAAATGGAAATGTTCGTTTGTTCAAAATCGCTAATCTCCGAAAGTTCTTCACCAATTGCTTTGAAATTTTCACATAACGTTCCATTCGCATCCGGTCAGGGTTTTATATACATACTATATAGATATCACGTCTGTGACGGTAAAAAAAACATGCTTTTTCTGAAAAACTGTGTTTTTCATGTGTTTTTCATGTGAGGAGAAACTTCAAAATTTTGACACAACATTGCATTCGAATAAGCACGTCATTTAATTTATCTACTCTATACATGCCTCACCTGTGACAGGAAAAAACATGTTTTTTTTTTTAAACAGCGCCATCTGTTGGATGTAAGAGCAACACATGCTGTAATCTTTAAAAGTTCATCACGGATTGCTTTGAAATTTTGACACAACGTTTAATGTTTCCGATTTCTTCAATGTTTCCGATTGCATTGAGAAATCTTATTTTCATAGATTTCGATTTATTATATGTTTTATTGAATTATTTTGTGTGATATTGATTTGGAATTGAGCTGTGTTGTTTATCATATCGTTCATTTCGTAAATATATGTATGGACACCACACCTGTGACAGGTAAAACTATGCTTTTCTTGAAAAACAGCGCCATCTGTTGCATGTAGGAGCAACACACATACTATACTAAATATCTTTAATTCCATTTCAATGTTTCTGATTGCATTGATAAATTGAATTTTCATAGATTTTGATTTATTTTCATCTTGATTTAATTATTTTGTGTGAATTGCATTGGAATTGAGCTGTGTTATTAACCATACAGTTAATTTCGTGAGTATAGTTTATTTTTTTTATTTTTTCATATTTTCATTTCATTTTTTACTGTTTTTCTTATATTTCAGTGATGGGAACATCAGATCAC
This sequence comes from Procambarus clarkii, assembly GCF_040958095.1. Lineage (NCBI taxonomy): Eukaryota > Metazoa > Arthropoda > Malacostraca > Decapoda > Cambaridae > Procambarus > Procambarus clarkii. The sequence goes on from NC_091200.1 coordinate 31,893,456, forward strand.
TTGTGTTCCCAAATCTCTGATGGGAACATCAGACCATTTGGGAAGGCATTGGACGAGGGAGTGGGAAATGGTGGGGATGATGAGGGGACAGAAGTGAGAGATGGTGGGGAGGACGAGGTGACAAGAGAGAGGGTATTGGGGGGGAAGGATGAGGGGACGGGGGAGTTTGGGATGGTGGGGACGAGGGGACGGGGGGAAAGGAGAATGGTGGGGAGGACAAAGGGACTGGGGTGTGGGGCATGGTGGGAAGGAAGAAGGGATGGTGGAGTGGCTAGCAACCTAAAATAAACTATACTCGCAAAATAAACGATATGGTAAACAACACAGCTCAATTCCAACACAATTCAAACAAAATAATTAAATCAAAATGAAAATAAATCAAAACCTATGAAAATTAAATTCATCAGTGCAATCAGGAACATTGAAATGGAATTGAAACATATTTAGTATAGCATGTGTGTTGCTCTTACACGCAACAGATGGTGCTGCTTTTCAAGAAAAGCATAGTTTTACCTGTTACAGGTGTGGCATCTATACTTATACTTACAAAATGAACGGTATGGTAAAAAACACAGCTGAATTCCAGCGGAATGTCACACAAAATAATTCAATAAAAAATAAAATAAGTCGAAATCTATACAAACAAAATTTATCAATGCAATCGGAAATTATTGAAATGAAATTGTAACATTTAGTATTGCGAATGTTGCTCCTACGTGCAACAGATGGCGCTGTTTAAAAAAAACATGTTTTTACCTATCACAGGTGTGGCATCTATATAGTAGATGTATAAAAACACACGTGTATTCGAATGGATCGTTGTGTCAAAATTTCAAAGCAATCGGTGAAGAACTTCTGGAGATTACAGCGTGTGTTGCTCCTACATTCAACAGATGGCGCTGTTTAAAAAAAAAACATATTTTTTCCTGTGAAATGTGAGACATGATATAGTAGGTATATAAAAACATTCGCCTATTCGAATGCAACGTTGTGTCAAAATTTCAAAGCAGTCGGTAAAGATTTTTCGAAGATTTCCCCTCACATGAAAAACACAGTTTTTCAAAAAAGCATGTTTTTTTCCCGTCACAGACGTCACACCTATATAGCATGTATATAAAAACGTGCTCAGATGCGAATGGAACGTTGTGTGAAAATATCAAAGAATTTCAGTGAAAGAACTTTCGGTGATTAGCGAATTTTGAACAAACGAACATTTCCATTTTTATTTATATAGATATATATATAGTTGTGGAGAAGTAATATAGTGCGAGGAGGAGAGCTCTGTCCAAAAGACTTAAGCGCCATCAGTGATAGGGGGAAGGGAAATGGTTTTAAAATTTAGGAATACTGGAAGTAGGGCTGTGAAGGTGGTGGTGAAGGTGGTGGTGAAGATGGTGGTGCAGATGCTGGTGAAGGTGGTGGTGAAGGTGCAGGTGGTGGTGAAGATGGTAATGGTGGGGAGGACGAGGGGACGGTGGAGTGGGGAATGGTTGGGAGACCGAGGAGACGGGTGAGGGGGGAATGGTGGGGAGGACTAGGATGGTTGCTGTGGCTCAGCAACGCACATGCGTTTCTGAGCCACAGTAACGCGTGGCCGGGTACTGCTAGTAGTAGTAATAATAATAATAATAATAATAATAATAATAATTAAAAATAATAATAATAATTTATTAGGGGAAAATTACATACATACAAAATGGTATACGAGAAGAATGTTGGATCTCTAGGTAGGGTAAGTATATACAATGCCTCTAGCCACTAATACACTCAGCGTTTCGGGCATGACAATAGCACCACTGTCGCTCTCGTCACAAGTAATAAATTGTCAAATAAGAATTGGATGGATGTCGGATATTTTAATGGTCTATTCTTAAAAAAATTAACACGATCTTCCTCTCTTGAATTTAGGGTGAAAACAGTTTTACAAAATATTTAGAGTCGGAACGTCACTATTATATAAAAAAAATTAACTAGAACAGCTTATTACAATAATTTACAGAAAGTATTGGAACAGTGATGGTTTATGCATAATAACAATTGTGGTATCTGTTGACAGGCAGGAGAGCCCTTCAAAAGGCAGCCGTAGTTGGTCACGACATCATTGTGAAGGTCCTCCTCGACGCTGGAACAGACGTCAACGCTAAAGATAGATATGGTAAAAGTTACACATATGCATTCCAACATTATATTGCAATGCAACATAGCACACTGCACGTATCACGTGACAAAATTTAATATTTATATTTTATAATCAGTACCATTATAGATAATGTCTGCTAGTCTGTTGAAAGTCAGAGATCACACAGATGGGGCTAGCCTTACACAAATTGTAAGAGGGAATGGTCTGGGGAACGGGATGAACATAGGCTGGTCGGTGTCACCAAAATTTAAAAGGGAATAACGTGCCAGTGCCCCATTCACACCCCCATGATGATTTTTGGCACTGTCAGCTAATTATGCAGCTAAATATTTTAAAAACTAAATTTTCAAATAATTATTTTCATATGGTAATATGCAGCATTATTCACTGATCTCGGGAAAATTAACTGAAACTTTTTGCTGTCAATAATTTGCCCGTACTCCCATAAAACACACGATCTTCACACAATATCAAAGGTTTCGAGCAACGGCTTTCTAACAGACTAAAGGGGAACTATTCGTTTTTAGTATTTCACACAACAGCGCTCCTCTTACTGCTGACCACCCACACAAAGACAATTATATATTTTATAGGAGAAAGAGACAGACAGACAGAGAAAGATAGATAAAAACAGATAAAGACAGATACAGAGGAAGACAGAGACAAACAGAAACTCAGACACACAGCTAGAGGTAGACAGGCAGAAACAGACTCTCTCTCTGCCTGTCCTCTGTCTATGACAGAGAAAAGGAAAGAGAGGGGCAGAAACAAAGTCAGAAGCAGAGACATAGACAGTAGAGAGATGGACAGATATAGGTGGATGGATAGATGGATAGGAGGATGAATAAATGCATTGATAGATAAATGGATAGAGAGATAAGTAGATGGATGAAGGGATAAATGCATAGATAGGTAGATGGACATGTCATCAATACATGTTTAATATATATTGTGACATTATTCACAAGAAACATAAATTAAAATGTTATTGTAAGTGTTGGTCGTTGGAGGCCACACGGTTGGGACAAACCTAGCCGAACTTGGCAGAGGGAATGGTTTGGTGTACAGGATGAACACTGGATTGTCGGGGTCGCCAAAATTCAAAAGGTAACAGCATGTTTCGGTCACATTCTCAACCCGACACAGACTTTTGGTACTGTATTCCATCTACGAAGCAAAATAATTTATAAACAAACGCTCAAAGTATTTTTTTCCTTATAGTAATATGAAGCATTATTTACTGTTCTCGGGAAAATTAACAGGCATTTGCTTCCGTCAAAAATTTGCCACATACTACATAAAACAGACGATTCTGCCACAGCTTTAAAGGTTTCTCAAGCCAAAAGTTCCTTATCAGAGCAAGGGGTAACTATTTTCCTTTTAGTATTTAACACCCTTAAGTTCCCCTCACAGGTGATCACCCACACATTAGAAAATCATTTTTGTATAAGAGAAAGATATAGAGATTTTATTAGAAAGATATCAATACAGAGAGAAAGAGGCAGACAGACAGAGAAAGAGAGATGCTGAGACAGAAAGACAAAGAGAGAGACAGAGAACAGATAAATGTGTGCATAAAGAATGGATATATCTATCCATCTATGGATAAATAGATTTAGGGACAGATCTATTGATAGATAGCTGTAGGCATAGATAAATATACGTATGAGAAGATGGATGGATTGATGGATAAATAGATAGATTGATGGATGGATTAATGGATGAATAGATAGATGGATGGATTGATGGTTAGACAGATAGATGAATACAAAGATGAGTAGATGGATGGATAAATAGGGAGATGGTTAGATTTATTTATATACAGATGGATAGGCGGATCAAAAGGTGGATAGATAGATAGAATGATGCACAAATTCACAAGGGCCGTGATGAGGATTCGAACCTGCGTCAGAGAGCATCCCAGACGCTGCCTTTATCGACTGAGCTACGACATGGAAGAGAATTGAAACCAGAAGTTCTGCTGAACTTCTGGTTTCTGTGTGTAATGAAGTAAGGGCGAAGAGGTAGAACGGTCTATTGACATAGCTCGAGAGCATGGGGGGAATTGTGTAAAACCCTGGATTGTGTCTCGGAGAGGCTGCAGGATCCAAGTAAGTTCAGAAGAACTTCTGGTTCCATTTCTCTTCCATGTCGTAGCTCAGTCGATAAAGGCAGCGTCTGGGATACTCTCGGACGCAGGTTCGAGTCCTCGTCACGGCCCTTGTGGATTTGTTCATTTGATGCATCACGTTATTGTGATATCTGTGTGTAATAGAATGATGCATACATGAATGGATAGATAGGTATACATAGATATAGATGGATTAGTATCCACCAGGAAAATTAAACAAATATTCAAAACATTTTTGTGTTTGACCACTTTAGTAAGGAAACACAGACATTATGTGTTTTTGTGATTATTCTTGCATTAATATACATATACATGGATATGATATAGATTGACAGAGATAGACAGATAGATAGATACATGGATTGATGCATAGATAAATGAATTGATGCACAGATAAATGAATTGATGCACAGATAAATGTATTGATGCGCAGATAAATGTATTGATGCACAGATGAACGTATTGATGTACAGATAAATGGATTGATGCACAGATAAACGTATTGATGCACAGATAAATGTATTGATGTATAGTATGATGAATATATGGTTGAATAAATGGATATGTAGATGGATTGCTAGATGGATAAAATAACGGATAGATGAACAGATAGATGATTGATAAATGAATGTATTGATTTATGAATGGTTCGATAGATAATTGATTCATATGTTAGATACAGAGATGGATAGATAGATGGACAGGTAAAGGCTCATGCTCAGATCGATGGATAGATAGTTGGATGTAAAGATTGAGAAATAGATGGATAATGTTAGATGAATATATTGATTCACGGGATGATAGTTAGATAAAAAGATGGACATATAGATGGACTGAGGAATATTTTCTCATAGACAGAGAAATGAAAATTTTTCGTCAAAATCCAAAAATTCTAAGATATTCTAATCAAATCTCACACCATTTGGCATCTCAGTCGTGAAACTTTCACTCCAATACATTAATAAATAGATTTTCATTAGATATTTTTATGCGTATATCTGGGCGTGGACGGGTGCCCGCCCTGATATATCCCACCCCTATACGGGTGACCGCCCACATATATCCCACCCCTGTACGGGTGCCCGCCGTCATATATCTCACCCCTGTACGGGAGCACGCCCTCATATATCCTACCCTGTACCTGTGCCTGCCCGCATATATCCCACCCTGTACCGGTACCCACCCCCATATATCCCACCCCTGTACGGGTGTTCACCCTCACATATCCGACCCCTGTACGGGTGCCCGCCCTCATATATCCCACCCCTGTACGGGTGCTCACCCTCACATATCCGACCCCTGTACGGGTGCCCGCCCTCATATATCCCACCCCTGTACGGGCGCCCGCCCTCATATATCCCACCCCAGTACGGGTGCCCACCCTCATATGTCCGACCCCTGTACAGGTACCCACCCTCATATATCCCACCCTGTACGGTTGCCCGCCCTCATATGTCCGACCCCTGTACAGGTGCCCACCCTCATATATCCCACCCCTGTACGGTTGCCTGCCTCATATATCCCACCCATGTACGGGCGCCCGCCCTCATATATCCCACCCCTGTACGGGTGCCCGACCTCATATATCCCACCCTTGTATGGGTGCCCGCCGGCCTCATATATGCCACCCCTGTACGGGCGCCCGCCCTCATACCTGGTTGATACCTGGTTGATGGGGTTCTGGGAGTTCTTCTACTCCCCAAGCCCGGCCCGAGGCCAGGCTCGACTTGTGAGAGTTTGGTCCACCAGGCTGTTGCTTGGAGCGGCCCGCAGGGCCACGTACCCACCACAGCCCGGCTGATCCGGAACTTCTCTTAGAAAACCGTCCAGTTTTCTCTTGAAGATGTCCACGGTTGTTCCGGCAATATTTCTTATGCTCGCTGGGAGGACGTTGAACAACCGCGGACCCCTGATGTTTATACAGTGCTCTCTGATTGTGCCTATGGCACCTCTGCTCTTCACAGGTTCAATCTTGCATTTTCTTCCATATCGTTCACTCCAGTACGTTGTTATTTTACTGTGTAGATTTGGGACCTGACCCTCCAGTATTTTCCAGGTGTATATTATTTGGTATCTCTCTCGTCTCCTTTCTAGAGAGTACATTTGGAGAGCTTTGAGACGATCCCAATAATTTAGGTGTTTTATCTCGTCTATGCGTGCCGTATATGTTCTCTGTATTCCCTCTATTTCAGCAATCTCTCCTGCTCTGAAGGGGGAAGTGAGTACTGAGCAGTACTCGAGACGGGACAGCACAAGTGACTTGAAGAGTACAACCATTGTGATGGGATCCCTGGATTTGAAAGTTCTCGTAATCCATCCGATCATTTTTCTGGCTGACGCGATATTTGCTTGGTTATGCTCCCTAAACGTTAGATCGTCGGACATCATTATTCCCAAATCCTTGACGTGCTGTTTTCCTACTATGGGAAGATTCGATTGTGTTTTATACCCTGTATTATGTTTCAGATCCTCATTTTTGCCGTACCTGAGTACCTGAAATTTATCACTGTTAAACATCATGTTATTTTCTGCTGCCCAATCAAAAACTTTGTTGACATCTGCTTGTAGTTTTTCAATGTCTTCAGCAGAGGTAATTTTCATGCTGATTTTTGTGTCATCTGCAAAGGACGACACGAAGCTGTGGCGTGTATTTTTGTCTATATCAGATATGAGAATAAGGAACAGTAGCGGTGCAAGGACTGTACCTTGAGGTACAGAGCTTTTAACATCGCTTGGACTCGATTTTATCTGATTGACTGTTACTCTTTGTGTTCTGTTCGACAGGAAATTGAGTATCCAGCGTCCTACTTTTCCAGTTATTCCCATTGACCTCATTTTGTGAGCTATCACCCCATGGTCACATTTGTCGAACGCCTTTGCAAAGTCTGTGTATACAACATCTGCATTTTGCTTTTCTTCTAGGGCTTCTGTGATTTTGTCATAGTGGTTGAGTAACTGTGACAGACAGGATCTTCCCGCTCTAAATCCATGTTGTCCTGGATTGTGCAATTCATTGTTTTCCATAAAACTAGAAATTTGATTCCTAATCACTCTTTCAAACACTTTTATTATGTGTGATGTTAGTGCAACTGGCCTATAATTTTTTGCCAAGGCTTTACTCCCCCCCTTGTGCAACGGAGCTATATCTGCAGATTTAAGTGCTGCTGGTATCCCACCCCTGTACCCCCTGTACCCCTCATATATCCCACCCCTGTACGGGTGCCCGCCCTCATATATCCCACCCCTGTACGGGCGCCCGCCCTCATATATCCCACCCCTGTACGGGTGCCCGCCCGCATATATCCTACCCCTGTACGGGTGCCCGCCCTCATATATCCCACTTCTGTACGGGTGCCCGCCAACATATATCCCACCCCTGTACGGGTGCCCGCCAACATATATCCCACCCCTGTACGGGTGCCCGCCTTCATATATCACACCCCAGTACGGGTGTCTGCCCTCATATATCCCACCCCTGTACGGGTGCCCGACCTCATATATCCCACCCTTGTATGGGTGCCCGCCGGCCTCATATATCCCACCCCTGTACGGGTGCCCGCCCTCATATATGCCACCCTTGTACGGGTGCCCGCCCTCATATATCCCAACCCTGTATGGTTGCCTGACCTCATATATCCCACCCCTGTACGGGTGCCCGCCCTCATATATCCAAACCCTGTACGGGTGTCCCC
>NC_091200.1:31901918-31921918 GCF_040958095.1 Procambarus clarkii
AAAATTCCCTATACCTATTTATATATACGTCTAAATGACCGGGTCAGCGTCTAAATGACCGGGAATGGAGAAAGAATGTCTTGAGAATGATCCTTCGAAATGACGTATGACTTCTAACACTCGCGGAAAAACGTTATCTAAGTTAAGTACCTCTGGGGAATCCGGAGCATTGACTTCTTCATCTGATATGTCATGAACAGGGGGTTGATTGTCTTCTTCTTCATCCGTGGATGCCTGCAGGTTGCCGTCTGGTGCATCTTCTAGCTCCTGGGAAAGCTGGGGTTGACTGCGTACAGGCGTGCTCCACTCAGAGGGCTGAGTTGAATCCAGGGGCGATTCTGTAATATAATATTAGCAATGAATAAACATTAAGAGGATTTGAAAACCTTAATAGGAAAACAATGTTGGTAACTTTAAGAGGAAAAATATCGTCTAAATAAGAGGATTTATTAAGAGGAAAAACAAAATGTCTAAATAAGAGGAAAAACTGAATTACAGATAAATAATAATATTACTTACGAGCTGGGATGTTGATTCCACCAAGTATGAGATTCTCTTGATCACGAATAGGAACTCCTGTAATGGAAACATTTTTCTGTATGAGTACATATTACTTGTTTATACACTTGTTAAAAAATATACAATTATTAACTTTTTTTAAATTACGAAAATTATTATGAAAACGTACGGTTATTTATGATGCGACGGCGTTTGGGTGGAGGTTCAATGACGTTTCTGGCTTCGGTGGGAGGTTCCTGGTTAACGGACCAACGACAGTACGGGCAGGAAGTAGAACCATGAACTGAAATAAGAATAATATATATAAATTGACTGTCTGTATGTATGTATGTGTGTTTCAGATATATATTTTCTTTGAAAGTTTATTGAATGTGCGAGAAAAGCGATACTTACGATTTGCACAATAGAGTTGTCCACAGCTGGTACAGGTTACGTCAAAATGTCCAGGCGGTGTAGACCCGTTGCATCCTATACAGTACAGTCTGCATTCTTGAAGAGCGTTGATGGACATTTCAGCTAGGCATGTTAAACATCGTGTTTGACACACATGCCTGATTTCGTTGTTGAGAGGAGACAGGCACAGGGGACACACTGACATGATGATATGACTAGGCTGGGGAAACCTTGTGAACAGGATGAAGATTGAATGTTGACTGAAAGTGTAGGCCTCTAAGACTTTGGCCTTAGGCGATCTGAGGGGGCCCCTGAATGAGCTTTATATAACAATAGTGTGCCCCTGAGTGAGCATTTTGGCTGTTTTATTAATAGCGAGAATGATTTTCGAATACTGGGATTAAACTCTTTATTATAAATTGTGTAAACTAAAATTAGATGACTAAATAAATTATACATAAATAAATAAATATGTTTTATTAACGCCTAATGTATATATATATAAATTATTACGGTGGCGAACGCTGACAATGACTGGTAGATGACAGGGCAGGTAATCAGGTGATGATTGCCTCGGGCAGATAGCCTGGGGGCGGGTAGTTGGTGCCAGCTTAGATAGTCTCGGAGGCAGATTCAGTAATAAAGGTTACATTGAGATGCTTCGGTTGATTTGTGTAAAACTGACTGGTTAATGAAAAAGGAATAAAACATTACGATGTCAGAAAAATAGGAAGAGAGAATAATATGAAGAGGAGAGAGAGAGAGTGGAGGGACGGTCCAGATATTATGGAGAAGATAAGATAAGAGGTAACCTGTATGCGACGTCTGGCTGGCTGGCCGGCGTAAGGTAAATACAGGTGACGCGAGAGATTGTGAGGTAAGGGGGGGGTGGGAGGGGGTGTGAGGTACAAGCGGGAGATACAGGGGAGAGGCAGTGAAATGATTCAGATATATAGCAATATACTAGTTTCTAAGTAAGAATCCAACTTAAACATATACAGCATAAATATCTGTTTATTATCGGTAGGAACTCTGAAATAAAATTCTCCCATAAGAACTTTAACAAACTCGTATGAACTTATTTTCAGCATAAGAACTTTTAACAAACTTCTAAAATCTTAGAAATTATTTTTCTCATAAGAATTCCATAATTCCACATCTGTGACTCCCCAAATTTACCCGAAAAACCTGACACGCTACAAGGGATATTGGAACCTGAAAACCCCGACACGCCACAGGGGATATTGGACCTGAAAACCTTGACACGCTACACGTGATATTGGACCTGAAACAAAATATCACCTGTGGCGTGTCATCCCTACTACTCACTACCACACACCCCATCACACTACCACACACCCCATCACACTACCATACACCCCACCACACTACCACACAACCCACCAAACTACCATACAAGCCATCACACTACCACACCCCCACCACACTACCACACCCCCCCCACACACTACCTTACACACCACCACACTACCACACACCACACCACATTACTACAATCCCACCACATTACCATACACCCCACCACACCACCATACACCCCACCACACTAACACACAACCCCACCACACTACCACACAACCCCACCCCACTACCACACAACCCCACCACAATACTACAGAACTCCACCACACCACCACACACCCCATAACACTACCACACCCCCCCACCACACTAATACACACCCCACCACACTAACACAAAACCCACCACATACCACACACCCTATCACACTACCACACCCCCCCCCCACCACAATACTACACACACCCCACCACACTACCACACACCCCACCACACTACCACACACCCCACCACACTACCCACGACACTACCACATTCCCCCACCACACTACCTCACACCCTACTACAATACTACACAACCCCACCACACTACCACACACCCCAGCACACTACCACACACACTACCAAACTACCAAACCCCCCCACCACACTACCACACCCCCCAAACTACCACACACACACCACCACACTACCACACAACCCACCACATACCACACACCCCATCACACTACCACACACGCCCACCACAATACTACACACACCCCACCACACTACCACACACCCCACCACACTAACACACTACCCACGACACTACCACACTCCCCCACCACACTACCAGACTACCAAACCCCCCCACCACACTAGCACACCCCCCAAACTACCACACACACACACCACCACACTACCACACAACCCACCACATACCAAATACTACCACACACCCCTGCACACTATCACGCACCCCAAACTACCACACACACACCACCACACTACCACACAACCCACCACATACCATACTACCACACACACCCCTGCACACTATCACACACCCCACCACACTACCACACACCCTACCACACAACCACACACCCCACCACATTACCACACACCCTACCACACGACCTAACACCCCCACCACACTACCACACCCCCCCACACTACTACACACATCACCACACTACCACACACCCCATAACAATATTACACAACCCCACCACATTACCTCACAACCCACCACACTACCACACACCCCACCACACTATCACACTCCCCACCACACTACCATACATCCCACTACACTACCACACCCCCACCACACTACCACACCCCCCACACACACCACTACACTACCACACACCCCACCACAATACTACAACCCCACTAAACTACTATACACCCCACCACACACCCCATAACAATACTACACAACCCCACCACCTTACCACACAACCCACCACACTACCACACACCCCACCACACTACAACACACACCACCACACTACCTTACACCCCATCACACTAAAACACACACCACCAAACTACCACACACCCCTCCACACTACCACATACCCCACCACACTACCACACAATCCACCACACTACGACACACCCTATCACACTACAACACACCCCCAACACACTACCACACACCCCACCACACTACCACACAACCCACCACACTACCACACACTCCCACCACACTACCAGACACCCCCCCCTCACACTTCTACACACACCACTACACTACCACACACCCCAAAACAAATACTACTCAACCCCACCACCCTACCACACACCCCACCACACTACCACATACCCCAACACACTACACCACACCCCATCACACTACCACACACCCCACCACACCACTACACACCTCACCACACTACCACACAACCCACAACACTACCACACCCCCACCACACTACCACACCCCCCACACTACCACACACACCACAACACTACTACACACCCTACCACAATACTACAACGCCACCACACTACCGTACACCCCACCACACAACACCACACCCCAAAACAATACTACACAACCCCACCACCTTACCACACAACCCACCACACTACCACACTACCACACGCCCCACCACACTACCACACACCCCATCACACTACCACACACCCCATCACACTACCATACACCCCACCACACTACCACACAACCCACCAAACTACCATACAAGCCATCACACTACCACACCCCAACCACACTACCACACCCCCCACACACTACCATACACACCACCACACTACCACACACCACACCACAGTACAACAATCCCACCACAATACCATACACCCCACCACACTTCCATACACACTACCACACTAACACACAACCCCACCACACTACCACACAACCCCACCACACTACCACACAACCCCACCACACTACCACACACTCCAGCACACAATCACACACCCTACCACACTACCACACACCCCAACACACTACCACACACCCCACCACACTACCACACACCCCAACACACTACCACACAACCCACCACACTACCACACACTCCCACCACACTACCAGACACCCCCTCACACTTCCACACACACCACCACACTACCACACACCCCACCACAATACTACATCCCCGCAACACTACCATACACCCCACCACACTGCCACACACCCCACAACACTACCGTACACCCCACTACACTACCACACACCCCAAAACAAATACTACTAAACCCCACCACCCTACCACACACCCCACCACACTACCACACACCTCACCACACTACCACACACCCCATCACACTACCACACACCCCACCACACACCCCACCACACTACCACACAACCCACAACACTACCACACCCCCACCACACTACCACACCCCCCACACTACCACACACACCACAACACTACTACACACCCTATCACAATACTACAACGCCACCACACTACCGTACACCCCACCACACAACCACACACCCCATAACAATACTACACAACCCCACCACCTAACCACACAACCCACCACACTACCACACTACCACACGCCCCACCACACTACCACACACCTCATCACACTACCACAAACCCCATCACACTACCATACACCCCACCACACTACCACACAACCCACCAAACTACCATACAAGCCATCACACTACCACACCCCAACCACACTACCACACCCCCCACACACTACCATACACACCACCACACTACCACACACCACACCACAGTACAACAATCCCACCACAATACCATACACCCCACCACACTTCCATACACCCTACCACACTAACACACAACCCCACCACACTACCACACAACCCCACCACACTACCACACAACCCCACCACACTACCACACACTCCAGCACACAATCACACACCCTACCACACTACCACACACCCCAACACACTACCACACACCCCACCACACTACCACACACCCCAACACACTACCACACAACCCACCACACTACCACACACTCCCACCACACTACCAGACACCCCCTCACACTTCCACACACACCACCACACTACCACACACCCCACCACAATACTACATCCCCGCAACACTACCATACACCCCACCACACTGCCACATACCCCACAACACTACCGTACACCCCACTACACTACCACACACCCCAAAACAAATACTACTAAACCCCACCACCCTAGCACACTCCCCACCACACTACCACACACCCCACCACACTACCACACACCCCATCACACTACCACACACCCCACCACACCACCACACACCCCACCACACTACCACACAACCCACAACACTACCACACCCCCACCACACTACCACACCCCCCACACTACCACACACACCACAACACTACTACAACGCCACCACACTACCGTACACCCCACCACACAACCACACACCCCATAACAATACTACACAACCCCACCACCTTACCACACAACCCACCACACTACCACACTACCACACGCCCCACCACACTACCACACACCCCATCACACTACCACACACTCCATCACACTACCATACACCCCACCACACTACCACACAACCCACCAAACTACCAAACAAGCTATCACACTACCACACCCCCACCACACTACCACACCCCCCCACACACTACAATACACACAACCACACTACCACACACCACACCACAGTACTACAATCCCACCACAATAACATACACCCCACCACACTACCATACACCCCACCACACTAACACACAACCCCACCACACTACCACACAACCCCACCACACAACCCCACCACAATACTACAGAACTCCACCACACCACCACACACCCCATAACACTACCACACCCCCCCCCCCACCACAATACTACACACCCCAGCACACTAACACAAAACCCACCATATACCACACACCCTATCACACTACCACATACCCCCACCACAATACTACACACACCCCACCACACTACCACACACCCCACCACACTACCACACACCCCACCACACTACCCACGACACTACCACACTCCGCCACCACACTACCTCACACCCTACCACAATACTACACAACCCCACCACACTACCACACACCCCAGCACACTATCACACATACCACCACACTACCACACACACTACCACACTACCACACACCCCACCACACTACCACACACCCTACCACACAACCAAACCCCCCAGCACACTACCACACCACCACACTACCACAGAACCCACCACATACCACACACCCCATCACTCTACCACACACGCCCACCACAATACTACACACACCCCACCACACTACCACACACCTTACCACACTACCACACACCCCACCACACTACCACACACCCCACCACACTACCACACTACCCACGACACTAACACACTCCCCCACCACACTACCTCACACCCTACCACAATACTACACAACCCCACCACACTACCACACACCCCAGCACACTATCACACACCCTACCACACTATCACACACCCTACCACACACCCTACCACACTACCACACACCCTACTACACTACCAAACACCCCCACCACACTACCACACCCCCCCACACTACCACACACACCACCACACTACCACACACCCAACCACAATACTACAACCCACCCCACTACTATACACCCTACTACACTACCACACACTCCACAACACTACCCTACACCCCATAACAATACTACACAACCCAACAACATTACCTCACAACTCACCACACTACCACACACCCCACCAAACTATCACACACCCCACCACACTACCATACATCCCACTACACTACCACACCTCCACCACACTACCAAACCCCCCACACTACCGCACACACCACTACACTACCCCACACCCCACCACAATAATACAACCCCACCAAACTACTATACACCCCACCACACTACCAAACACCCCATAACAATACTACACAACCCCACCACCTTACCACACAACCCACCACACTACCACATTCCCCCACCACACTACCTCACACCCTACTACAATACTACACAACCCCACCACACTACCACACACCCCAGCACACTACCACACACACTACCAAACTACCAAACCCCCCCCACCACACTACCACACCCCCCAAACTACCACACACACACCACCACACTACCACACACACCACCACACTACCTTACACCCCATCACACTACCACACACCCCACCACACTACCACACACCACTCCACACTACCACATATCCCACCACACTACCATACACCCCACCACACTACCACACAACCCACCACACTACGACACACACCATCACACTACGACACACCCCCACCACACTACCACACACCCCACCACACTACCACACACCTCACCACAATACCACACAACCCACCACACTACCACACACACCCACCACACTACCAGATACAGCCTCACACTTCCACACACACCAGCACATTACCACACACCCCATCACAATACTACATCCCCGCCACACTACCATACACCCCACCACACTACCACACACTACTGTATACCCCACTACACTACCACACACCCCAAAACAAATACTACTCAACCCCACCACCCTACCACACAACCCACCACACTACCACACACCCCACCACACTACCACACACCCCATCACACAACCACACACCCCACAACACTACCACACACCCCACCATACTACCACACAACCCACAACACTACCACACCCCTATCACACTACCACACCCCCACACTACCACACACACCACCACACTACCACACACCCTACCACAATACTACAACGCCACCAAACTACCGTACACCCCACCACACTACCACACAAAACCCATAACAATACCACAAAACCCCACCACCTTACCACAATACCACACTGCCAGACGCCCCACCACACTATCACACACCCCATCACACAACCACACACCCCATCACACTACCATACACCCCACCACACTACCACACAACCCACCAAACTACCATACAACCCACCACACTACCATACCCCCACCACACTACCACACCCCCCACACACTTCCATACACACCACCATACTACCACACACCACACCACAGTACTACAATACCACCAGACTACCATACACCCTACCACACTACCACACACCCCACTTCAATACTACTCAACCCCACCTCACTTCAAAACACCCTTCAACACTACCACACTCCCCACCACACTACCATACACCCCACCAAACTACCACAATACCCCACCACACTACTACACATCCGCAGAACACTACCATACAACCCACCACATACCACACACCCCATCACACTACAACACACGCCCACCACAATACTACACAAACCCCACCACACTACCACACACCCCACCACACTACCACACACCCCACCACACTACCACACACCCCACCACACTACCACACTACCCACGACACTACCATACTCCCCCACCACACTACCACACACCCTACCACACTACCACACACCCCACAACACTACCACACACCCTACCACACTACCAAACACCCCCACAACACTACCACCCCCCACACTACCGCACACACCACCACACTACCACACACCCAACCACAATACTACAACCCACCACACTACTATACATCCCTCCACACTACCACACACCCCACAACACTACCGTACAACCCATAACAATACTACACAACCCCACCACATTACCCCACAACCCCACCACACTACCACACACCTCACTACACTACCACACACTCCATAACAATACTACACAACCCCACCACCTTACTACACAACCCACCACACTACTACACACCCCACCACACTACCACACACCCCACCACACTACCACACACCCCACCACACTACCACACTACCCACGACACTACCATACTTCCCCACCACACTACCACACACCCTACCACACTACCACACACCCCACAACACTACCACACACCCTACCACACTACCAAACACCCCCACAACACTACCACCCCCCACACTACCGCACACATCACCACACTACCACACACCCAACCACAATACTACAACCCACCACACTACTATATACCCCTCCACACTACCACACACCCCACAACACTACCGTACACCCCATAACAATACTACACAACCCCACCACATTACCCCACAACCCCACCACACTACCACACACCTCACTACACTACCACACACTCCATAACAATACTACACAACCCCACCACCTTACTACACAACCCACCACACTACTACACGCCCCACCACACTACCACACACCCCATCACACTAACACACACCCCACACACTACCATACACACCACCACACTACCACACACCACACCACAGTACTACAATCCCACCACACTACCATACACCCTACCACACTACCACACACCCCACCACACTACCGTCCACCCCACCACACTAACACACAGGGCCTCGTAGCCTGGTGGAAGGGGCCTCGTAGCCTGGTGGATAACGTGCAAGATTCGTAATTCTGCGGCGCGGGTTCGATTCCCGCGCGAGGCAGAAACAAATGGGCAAAGTTTCTTTCACCCTAAGTGCCCCTGTTACCAAGCAGTAAATAGGTATCTGGGAGTTAGTCAGCTGTCACGGGCTGCATCCTGGGGTGTGTGTGTGTGTGTGGTGTGGGGGAAAAAAAAAAGTTAGTAAACAGTTGATTGACATTTGAGAGGCGGGCCGAAAGAGCAGAGCTCAACCCCCGCAAAAAAACAACTAGTAAACACACACACCAGCACACTACCACATACACCAACACACTACCACACCCCCACCACACTACCACACACACCCCCACACTACCACACTACTACACCCCACCTCAATACTACTCAACCCCACCTCACTTCAAAACACCCCACAACACTACCACACTCCCTACCATACACCCCACCACACTACCACAATACCCCACCACACTACTACACATCCGCAGAACACTACCACACAACCATACCACAATACTACACAAACCTACAAAACTACCACACACCCCACCACACTACCACACACCCCACAACTATACTACACAACCCCACCACACTACAATACACACCACCACACTACCACATACCCCACTACACTACCACACACCCCACTACACTCCCACACACCCGACAACTCAACAACACTCCCCCACCACTAAAACACAACCCCACCTCACTACCACACATCCCCACCTCACTTCCACACACCCCACCACACCCCTACTTCAATACTACTCAACCCCACCACACTACCACACACTCCCCATAACAACACTACACAACCTCACCACACTACCACAAACCCCACAACACAACCACGCAACACACCACACTACCACACACTCCACCACACTACCACACACCCCACCACACTAACACACAACTCACGACACTACCACACACCATACCACAATACTACACAACCCCAACACACTACCACAATTCCTACTACACTACCACACAACCCCACCACACTATCACACACCCTACCACACACCCCACCACACTACCACACACTCCACCACACTAACACACAACTCACGACACTATCACACACCCCACCACACTACCACACACCCCACAACACTACCACACACCATACCACAATACTACACAACCCTACCACACTACCACAATTCCTACTACACTACCACACATCCCCACCACACTATCACACACTCCACCACACTACCACACCTCACACCCCTCCACACTTCCACACACACCACCACACTACCACACACCCCACCCCAATACTACAACCCCACCAAAGTACTATACACCTCACCACACTACCACACACCTCATAACAATAATACACAACCCCACCACCTTACCATACACCCCATCACACTACCACACACCACACTACACTACCACACACCCCACCACACTACCACACCCCACCCACACTACCACACACCCCCGACACTAACACACACAAACCCACACTACCACACACCTCACCACAATGCTACAACCCCACCACACTACCATACACCCCACCACACTACCATACTCCCCACCACACTACCGTACACCCCACCACACTACAACACACACCAACGCACTACCACACACCCCACCACACTATCAAACACCCCACAACACTACCACACTCCCCACCATAATACTACAATCCCACCACACTAACACACAACCCCACCACACTACCACACAACCCCACCACACCACCACACAACCCCACCACAATACTACAGAACTCCACCACACCACCACACACCCAATAACACTACCACACCCCCGCCACCACACTACTACACACCCCATCACACTACCACAAAACCCTCCACATACCACATACCCTATCACACTACCACACACCCCCACCACAATACTACACACACCCCACCACACTACCACACTACCCACGACACTACCACATTCCCCCACCACACTACCTCACAACCTACCACAATACTACACAACCCCACCACACTACCACACACCTCACCACACTACCACACCCCCCCACACTACGACACACACCACCAAACTACCAAACAACCCACCACATACCACACACCCCATCACACTACCACACACGCCCACCACAATACTACACACACCCCACCACAGTACCACACACCCCACCACACTACCACACACCAAAACACACTACCACACACACCACCACACTACCACACACCCCACCACAATACTACAACCCCACCAAACTACTATACACCCCACCACACTACCACACACCCCACAACACTAACGTACACCCCACCACACTACCACACACCCCATTCCAATACTACACAACCCCACCACCTTACCACACAACCCACCACACTACCACACACCCCACCACACTATCACACACACCACCAAACTACCATACACCCCATCACACTTACCACATACTCCACCACACTACCACACACCCCACCACACTACCACACAACCCACCACACTACCACACAACCAACAACACTACCACACCCCAACCACACTACCACACACCCCCGACACTAACACACACAAACCCACACTACCACACACCTCACCACAATACTACAACTCCACCACACTACCATACACCCTACAACACTACCAGACACCCCACCACACTACCGTACACCCCACCACACTACCAAACACACCAACACACTACCACACACCCCAGCACACTATCACACACCCCACCACACTACCACACACCCCACCACACAACCACACACACCACCACACAACCCACCACATACCACACTCCCCATCACACTACCACACACGCCCACCACAATACTACACACACCCCACACCACTCCCACACACCCCACCACACTACCACACACCCCACCACACTACCACACACCCCACGACACTACCACACTACCCACGACACTACCACACTCCCCCACCTTACTACCTCACACCCTACCACAATACTACACACCCCACCACACTACCACACACCCTTCCACACTACCACACATCCCACCACATTACCACACACCCTACCACACTACCAAACACCCTCACCACACTACCACACCTTCCCCAACACTACCACACACACCACCACACTACCACACACACCACCACCACAATACTACAACTCACCACACTACTATACACCCCACCACACTACCAAACAACCCACCACACTACCACACAACCAACTACACTACCACACCCCAACCACACCCCACAACACTACCGTACACCCCCATAACAATACTACACAACCCCACCACATTTCCTCACAACCCACCACACAACCACACACCCCACCACACTAGCACCCACCCCACCACACTAGCACACACCCAACCACACTACCACACACCTCATCACACTACCACACACTCAACCACACTACCACACATCCCACCATACTACCACACAACCCACCACACTACCACACCCCCATCACACTATCACATACCCCCACACCAACACACACACCACCACACACCCCACCACAATACTACAACCCCACCGCACTATTATACACCCCACCCACTACCACACCCCCTCCACTCTACAGTACACCCCAATACACTACCACACACACCAACACACTACCACTAGGTAAGTACAACTAGGTGAGTACACACACCACCTCAATAATACTTAACCCTACCACACTACCACACACCCCACAACATTACCACGCACCCCACAACAATACTACAACCCCACCACACTACCATACACCCCACCACACTACCACACAACCCATCACACTACCACACAACCCCACCACACTACCACACAACCCCACCACTATACTACAACACTCCACCATACTACCACACACCCCAAGACACTACCACACCCCCCCACAACACTACCACACACCCTACCACATACCCCACCACACTACCATACACCCCACCACACTACCACACAACCCACCACACTACGACACACCCCATTACACTACAACACACCCCCACCACACTACCACACACCCCACCACACTACCACACACCCCACCACACTACCACACACTCCCACCACACTACAACACACCCCCTCACACTTCCACACACACCACGACACTACCACACACTATAATTACACATAAAATGAAAGAATCATTTGGGCCAATAATGGACGTCACAGGGCTGAAAAAATCTCTTGAGAATCGCAATATCGCTTTTACTGGTGAACTTGGGAGGAGGTGGGAGATGTTATACAAGGTATGGCTATCATTTTGTGAACTTATTGGGAATGACTTAAACAGTGAATTGATTAATAATGGATCACCCTAGACTGAAAGTGTTGTCATGGAATGTTAATGGTTTAAGAAACAGGGTTACAGATGTTCATTGTTATGTGATGGGAAATGATATTGATGTTGTAGCTCTCCAAGAGACACGTCGATTTATGTTAAGAACTCCATACCAGCAGAGTTAGTAGAACCGCCATCAAAAACGCAAGGTATAGAGAGTGTCTGTGTTAAATTATCATTAAGGGAAGGGAATTTATTGTAGTTAATTTGTATGTATCCAGGAACTGCTTCGACGCTAACTATTTACCTGACTGCATTTATACTAATCCTTCACTGGTCATTGGGGACCTTAATGCTCGGCACACAAGCCTTGGGACAGTGGGTAGTATTAATACTAATGGGGTCAAGTGGTTACAGTTTCTACAAGATCATCCAGATACCTGTCTCTTGGGAAACAATGAACCAACTCACATCAGGGGAGGACGGCTTGACTATGCCTGCCTTTTAAACTCTCAGGGGATTATGGGGGAGGCTCGGGTTGTTCGGGACCTACTTAGTGACCACTTTGCCTTGAACGTGGAATTACCACTGGGGAAAAAACAAGTCCACTTTCAAAGGAAAAGGCTACATATTAATAAAGATATGAAAACTTATTTTATTCAAAATATGGGAGATTGGTATCAACATTACATGCCGCTCTGCGTTGATAGTTTTTACGAAGACATGGTCGAGAACATAGAGAAATTAGTACAGAGGGAAAATAACGGGGGCAGGGGAAGCAAGACGCATGGACCTAAGAAATTTAAATATTCCAATGATCAGCAAGTCAAGGGGTGGGAGAGAATGCTACGGAGTGCACATAAAGAATGGTTAAAATATGGAATGAGGGATGAAGAGAAAAATACAATGTTGGAAGTGGCTAGGGAATGCAGTCAGGTGAGGAAGGAGGCGCGGGACAGATACTGGCAAGACTTTGCTCAGTCCATTGGTAATACTAAGAACCTTAAAGACATATGGAGAGCAGTAAACAAAGTCAGGGGTTGTAAGACCAAATTCATTGCTCATTCAGATCCAGGGAAAGTTGCTAATGAGTTAGTAGATAAATGGGCTAGTGCTGCTGGTATGGAGTCCTTACCTGCAGACACGAGAGTCACCATTGAGTCATGGGAAAATATTAGAAATGGAGTAACTTTATGTGCCTTAAATACAAGATCTATAACATGCACTGAGATAACTCACGATGAGCTACTGGATGCTATAAAAAGTGGCAGCTCTACTGCTCCGGGAAAAGATGGAGTAACGTATGACATACTTAATTATTTAGCCGGTATGAAACCTAGTCCCTTACTTGATTTGTTTAATATGAGTTATAGAGAGGGAAAGTTACCAAGAAAATGGAAAGAGGCTGTCATCATTCCTATCCCTAAGTCTAACGGAGGCAACAGACCTGTCTCCTTAATATCCTGCTTTTGTAAAATGATGGAAAGGATTTTGTTAAATAGGCTACTCTATCTTGTAGGTGATAACATGTCCAGTAATCTCTTTGGTTTTATCAAAGGCAAAAGTACTGCGGATTGTCTCTTAAAGTGTTTGTCTAATGTGGATGACAATTGTAGAGTTTTTGTTGATCTACAAGGAGCATTTGATAAAGCCAATGGGGAAGTAATCATATACGAATTAGCCAATCTGGGAATAACAGGGAGATTGCTACACTGGATAAGGGATTATCTACAAGGCAGAAAAGGTCAGGTGTATTACCAGGGTTACATGTCTGAGGAACGGAGGTTTCAGTTAGGTACCCCACAAGGGGGAGTATTAAGTCCCACCTTATTCAATGTATTAATGAACAGATTAGCATCAGAGATGTATCCTCCAGGGGTCACGACGATCATATATGCTGATGACATTCTTATACAAGGCACTTCTGGGAACAAAATTCAAACTGCTCTTAACATACTTGGTACAACCTGTCACAAGTTAGGCTTAGTTATAAATGCAGATAAAATCAAATACGAGTATAGGAAACGAAGAAATATAACACTTACTCTAAATGGTGTGGAACTGAGCCGTGTTCAGAAGTACAAGTATCTGGGCATGTATGTTGGATACACATGTGAGAGTAAAAATGCTGAAATAAATCATATCAGCACCTTATGTAAAGCCCGTCTGCATCCGCTGAAAGCACTGGCTTTTTCTGGTAAAGGTGTTGGGGTACCTATCTTGCGGATGTTATACATAAGTACTGTTCGGTCCCTGATAGACTACGCAGCACCCGTATTGTCTTACACAGGCCAAGGCAGAATTAAAAAAATAGAGCTGATACAGAACGAGGCTATGAGGATTATTCTTGGATGTCAAAGAAATGCAATGATTGAAATAATGAGAATGGAATTAAATTTACAGAGTGTGTGTGACAGAGTCCGTGACATTAACACTAGAGTATCTATTCGTTTCATGCGGAGAAAAGGAGGGGATAAGCTGTTTGAGAGCGTTCAGACCTGCTTGAGTGACGTACACACTTCCAGGAAACTGAGGGAGACACGCTACACGAGGGGATTAGCTCATGACCTCAGGGAATACGACGTACTTGACTGCTGTAAACCCTCTCGACAGTGTAATATGTCTGCTCCCTGGAAAGTACAGAAAATAGACGTCGAAATTGTACCCCTCAAGGCGAAAAAGATTCATCATGAACCGGGACAATTACGGTGTTTGTATGGAAGCATGATATCTCGGTTACCAAGAGGCAACAGTTTACATGTATATTGCGACGGGTCGGTGGCGGAGGATGGCAGGGCAGGGTGTGGTGTCCTAATAAGGGATTATACGGAGTTTGGGACTGTGGACAGGATAATTGAACTCCGGCTTAGTAATTATATATCATCCACACAAGCTGAACTGCAGGCCATTCTGGCGTGTTTGGAGGAAGTACGTCATGACGACAAAAATGTTTTTGTATTTGTCGATAGCCGAGGAGCACTGGAGTCCTTAAACAGTCGAAACCCAGTCTTCATGTCTATAGTTGAGGACAGTAAGAGAAAAATAACTGAGATACAGCTGAAAGGTTATAGTGTGAAATTCATGTGGATTCCATCTCATGTTGGAATAGTGCTCAACGAGGTGGCGGATGACTTGGCCAAACGTGCCACATTAAAACCACAAGTTGACATTGAATGTGAATTCACAATGAGACAAATAAGAAGCAAAATCAGAAATATTCAGGCACAGGCGGGAGTGGAGAGGAGAGAGATAATGTATGAGAGTAGTCAAACCATGCAACACTACATGTATGTGAGTCAAAACACCTATTTCACTTATGGTAAAAGGAGAAATGCTTGGAGTGACTCTGTGTACATGCGGCTCAGGCTTGGGTACAAATATTACTGGGAATATGGGATAGATGTTCATGATAATG
This sequence comes from Procambarus clarkii, assembly GCF_040958095.1. Taxonomy (NCBI): domain Eukaryota; kingdom Metazoa; phylum Arthropoda; class Malacostraca; order Decapoda; family Cambaridae; genus Procambarus; species Procambarus clarkii. The sequence goes on from NC_091200.1 coordinate 31,919,698, forward strand.
ACACGATCTGTAAACTATGTGGTATGTTAAGGTCTCACACCCTGGCCCATTATGTTCTTGATTGTCCGTTGATTAATGTATATAGAAACACTGAGATAAGGACTGTTCCTGAACAAATAGCCTGGATGTGTCACAACGGAAAGGTTGATGATATTCTTGAGAGATATAAGAATTTTGCACCAAGATTGTAATATTTTGTTGAATTATCTGCATGTCTCTTGCAAATTGTCTATACAGTATACCTAGGTCATAAAAGTATTTGTGTGTACGTCTGATAAAATACTCCTTGTGAAGGAGGAAATGTATATGTTTACCTCTCAGAATGTTTGGCAATATGTTTATTTGTGATGTGTGTCTATGTATATATTAACACGTTGTACTGAATGGGGTGAGAATAGCTTGAGCTACCTCATCCCTTTGTGTGTATTTTACCTCAATAAACTTATTTCAATTTCAATTTCAATTTCAAACCACACACACCACCAAAATATTACATCCCCGCCACACTACCATCCACCCCACCACACTACCACACACCCCACAATACTACCGTACACCCCACTACACTATCACATACCCCAAAACAAATACTACTCAACCCCACCACCCTTCCACACAACCCACCACACTACCACACACCCCACCACACTACCACACACCCTATCTCACTACCACACACCCAACCACATTACCAAAAACCCCACCACCCTTCCACACAACCCACAACACTACCACACCCCCACCACACTACCACACACCCCACACTACCACACACACCACTACACGACCACACACCCTACCACAATACTACAACGCCACCACACTACCGTACTCCCCACCACACTACCACACACCCCATAACAATACTACACAACCCCACCACCTTACCACACAACTCACCACACTACCACACCCCCTACCACACCACCACACCCCCCACCACACAACCACACACCCCATCACACTACCACACACCCCACCACACTACCACACAACCCACCACACCACCACACAAGCTATCACACTACAACACCCCCACCACACTGCCATACCCCCCCACACACTACCATACACACCACCACACTACCACACACTCCACCACACTACCGTACACCCCACCACACTACCACACACACCATCACACTACCACACCCCCATCACACTACCACACACACCCCCACACTACCACACACACCACCACACTACCACACACCCCACCTCAATACTACTCAACCCCACCACACTACCAAACACCCCACAACACTACCACACTCCCCACCACACTACCATACACCCCACCACACTACCACAAAACCCCACCACACTACCACACATCCGCAGTACAGTACCACACAACCCCACCACAATACTACACAACCCCACAAAACTACCACACACCCCACCACACTTCCACACACCCCACAAGTATACTACACAACCCCACCACACTACCATACACCCTACCACACTACCACACACTCCACCACACTACCACACACTTAACCACACTACCATACACCCCACCTCACTACTACACATCCCCACCCCACTTCCACACACCCCACCACACTACCACACACCCCAACTTCAATACTGCTCAACCCCTCCACACTACCACACACACCCCATAACAACACTACACAACCTCACCACACTACCACACACCCCACAACACTACCACGCAACCCACCACACTGCCACACCCCCACCACACTACCACACACCCCACCACACTACCACACACCCCACCACACTACCACACACCCCACCACACTAGCACACAACTCACGACAGTACCACACACCCCCACCACACTACCACACACCCCACCACACTACCACACACCATACCACAATACTACACAACCTCACCACACTACCACACACCCCACAACACTACCACGCAACCCACCACACTACCACACAACCCCACCACACTATCACACACCCCACCACACTACCACACACCCCACCACACTATCACACACCCCACCACAGTACCACACATCCCACCACACTACAACACCCCCACCACACTTCCACATACCCGCCACACTACCACACACACCACCACACTATCACACACCCCACCACAATACTACAACCCCACCAAACTACTATACACCCCACCACACTACCACACACCACCCAACACTACCGTACACCCTACCACACTACCACACCCCCCATAACAATACTACACAACCCCACCACCTTACCAC